>NW_026879148.1:0-25464 GCF_032173495.1 Musca vetustissima
GTTGTTTTTTTATAAAAACAACAAACTGGGATTCAGCCTGACTATTTTGCAAAAACAAAATACAAATGGTATCCCAAATAAACCGCCAACACTACTGAAGTTGTAGACGCAGGCACGGTTGAACTGTTTGGTTTGTTGCTGTATACTAGCAACACCAACAAAGTCGTTGTGTGCATTTGTCGCGATGTGACAACACACAACAGTGGGAAAGGTGTGGTATTGTTTGTAAATGCCTTGTTAACCTCGAAGTGAGGCTCCAGCGAAATTCTCATGCAGTTTATATCGTTGGTCAGCTAAGTACTTCGCTTTGTTACAAGAGACATTTGGGTATGAAAGGTTTTTTGTATAGAAGCAATAGCTTCTGGGAGAATATCCCAACAAAAAACTAAGGGAACTGATGAGGATCAGTGGCGTGATCCGAAACTATAGTCTTCCCTGCCTTACCCCTCGGCAAACAATGCCATACATTCCCCACTAATAAATAGTTGTTTTTTATAAAAACAACAAACTGGGATTCAGCCTGACTATTTTGCAAAAACAAAATACAAATGGTATCCCAAATAAACCGCCAACACTACTGAGGTTGTAGACGTAGGCACGGTTGAACTGTTTGGTTTGTTGCTGTATACTAGCAACACCAACAAAGTCGTTGTGTGCATTTGTCGCGATGTGACAACACACAACAGTGGGAAAGGTGTGGTATTGTTTGTAAATGCCTTGTTAACCTCGAAGTGAGGCTCCAGCGAAATTCTCATGCAGTTTATGTCGTTGGTCAGCAAGTACTTCGCTTTGTTACAAGAGACATTTGGGTATGAAAGGTTTTTTGTATAGAAGCAATAGCTTCTGGGGAGAATATCCCAACAAAAAAACTAAGGGAACTGATGAGGATCAGTGGCGTGATCCGAAACTATAGTCTTCCCTGCCTTACCCCTCGGCAAACAATGCCATACATTCCCCACTAATAAATAGTTGTTTTTTATAAAAACAACAAACTGGGATTCAGCCTGACTATTTTGCAAAAACAAAATACAAATGGTATCCCAAATAAACCGCCAACAGTACTGAAATTATTTAATACTTTAAAACGTTATTTAATGATAGTTTATATATGTACGCAAATTCAGGATTGTAATAAATCAGACTAATTCGATTATAGAAAAAGTTTCAGGCCCAATATAAAGAATAATTGGAAAATTACGGACAACAATCATTGTTTTTGTCCCTGTATGCCAAGGTAAAACCAGGGTAGTTTGTGACTTCCACGAGTCGCCCTGATGGCCCCATGTTGTCTAGGGACACCAAAATTTGCAGAGGGGTTGATGAACACCTAAATAAGATCCCAATAAAAAAATCTAAAAAAGTTTAAACCATTCGAAAGCTATGACGAATTTACTATGATTGTTTTAGATAGATTATCATTTAAGCATGGATTTAAATATATATTATTTTAATGTATATATAATTTTGAGTTCCTACATCTAGACCAAATCCGTATAGACTAATTTAAAACAAAAAACCTCACGATAGTCCAATTTTTTAATGGGTTACAGAGCTATCTGTGGATGGGTACAAATGTACCACGGTTATTGATCTACGTAGGTAATAACTTTAAAAAATTGTAAAAACTATATATATGGAAAATATTTATAATTTTTTTCTTCGATTATGTGTGAAAATACCTCAAGAATGATTCCACAAAATTTGATCCAAATATCTCCATTATTAAAAATTTTACAGCAATTTTATTCAAAAAAAGGTACAAATGTACCCGGTTATTGGCCGTAGGGTTAATTACCTGTCCATATTTTCTTCATCGTGAGTTTTGCAGTGGTGTTCGGCTTATAATTGTAGTCTATAGATCAAATCGAAAAAAAAAAACAAAAAATAATTTTTCGGTCCACTTCATCGCAAAATCATTATCTGATCCTCACCGAAAATTATAGGCGTTGTCCTTGACTATAACTGGAACCTCATGGAACATTTCAGAGCAATCCGCGCTATATTTCCGCCTTCTAGTGTGGTAATGGTTTATTAAATAATACCTGAATACGTAAGTACCTGTAAATATTTACGTTTAACTCCCTCATCCGAGTACATACGACAATATAATTGGTATCCATTTAAAGGTAAACCACCCCTCTTGGATATACTATCAACTTCTCGGCCCTATGACCCTCAGGAATTTTGTCATTTTCCACACAAAAGTCAGGGTCCATTTGGCCCGCCAAATATTGACCAATCTTTATCAAACAGATATACTTGTTCTTTGGCCCAATCCCCTTCTACACGTAAAAATTCGAGATGTTTGGGCCATAATTGCGGCCTCTGGAGCGACCAGAAAAACCGACAAAAATTAAGTATTTGGCCCATTTCATCCCCTAAATATTAACCGATCTCTACCAAAAACAATAGGGGTCTTCATTGGGCCGAACCCTTCCTACATGGAAAATTTCGTGAAGATTGGTCCATAACTGTGGCCTGTATCGTGTTTACAAATTATAATGGACATACGGACGGACGGACACACATGTCTAGATCGACTCAGCTAGTCGAGATATGACGATCGGTATACTTAAAAGTGGGTCTAGGTCCAATATTTCGCGGTGTTAAAAACTCTTAGGGCTGCACAAAGCTATAATACCCTGACAACATAGTTGTGTGTTTATTTTTATAAGAAATATTTTCCACTTAAAAAGAACTAAAACTATATTCGATTAAAAATCCGCCTGAAATTCTGAAAATACAAAAAAAAAAATAGAACCAATTCGGTTGAAAAACGTTCTCAAAATCTGCAAAATACCAAACAATGGGCTGCCCCGATCGATTTAGGCTACACGGATTAGAGCTTCCACGATCACGAAATTTTCAAGCCAACTAGAATTCAAAACCAGTGAGCGGAGCAGTGTAGTCGGACGGGGCCGACCATACGATACCCTACAGAACTACAACGAAAACCAAACTTTTTGCCGTTCTATATTCTGAGCCTGGGTAATATTTCGTGATATTTACACCCTTTTTTCCGATTATAGATCAACAACTTCACTTTCTAACCCTGGCATATTTTCCAAAATGTTTTTTCTTGAAGTGAATTTTTACGCCATAAAATAAAAAATTGTTCACTTTAGGTTTTTGTTAATTTGACCCTCGGAATATTGACCGATCATCATCTAAACAGCTACTCTAAGTATTTGGTCAGATCCCCTTCACCTTGTAAAATATGTGATGCTCTGCTATAATAATTGCATCTAGAACGACTAGAAAATCGGACAAAATTAAAGTTTCATTGCACCAACTGAATGAAATCTCAACTTCACCGAAAACGGTAGGCGTCGTCCTTGACCATAATCGGAACTTCATCTACAATTTCAAAGCGATCTACGCGACATTCCCGTCCTCTATTGGAGTAATACTATGCACATAGTCACCTTTACCTAATTACGTATAACTCCCACATCAGAGCACATACAGCCGTATAATTGGCATCAATTTGAAGGTCAACAACTCCTCTTGGATATACTATCAACCTCTCGGGTATATGTCCTTCAGGAGTAAGTATATACGCCCCAGAATAAAAATGTAGTAATTTTTCACACAAAAGTCAGGCTAACCAGCTAAATATTGACCGATCTTTATCAAAACAGGCATGCTTATTCTTTGGTCCGATCCTCTTCTCCATGCAAACATTCGGGGTGTTTGGGCCATAATTGCGGCCTCTTTGATCCATTTCATCCCCTAAATATTAATCGATCTTTTCCAAAAACAATAGGGGTCTTCATTGGCCAGCCAAACATTGTAGGAGTATTAGCAATGTATGTGCAAAAGTCTATATTAAAATTGCGCGCTGTTTCGTGATCTCAACAGACTTACATGGTATTCATGGCGACATAGACTTTTATTCAGAGCGATAAAAGGTATACTTCATTTGTGAATATTTCGAAGTGTTGCAAGCGAATACTGACATTATTGACCCAAGTTTTGTCACCACACAATGCAACCCCACATTATTCGGTATTGTGTTGCTTTGGCCACGCCATTCAACCGAATTTGCTCCAATTTCGTATAGCTTTCATGTAACGAAACCGGACCATTTTTGTATTTAGAAGGTATTAACTGCATCTTCCCACCGATGGGACTGTAATTTGGCATTCCGGATTATTGGTGGGCGAAATAAATTTGGCCAAGTCTTTATATTTCAGCTATAAATGTGTTTTAGGTTTTATCTGTATTTTCCCACAGAAAAAATTCCACGTTTTGATGGAGCACCGTACCCCATAAAGGTTCCGCAACTTTAATCTTAGCTTTAGAAACTTTAGATCTTAAAAAACCTTACATCTTAAAGTTTATTACATGCCACAAAGCAATGTGGAAGAAACCCTGTCGATTGTCTTGTTTGTAATATTGCTTGTATTTGCTTTACTTTCGAATATGTGACCAAATAATTTCGCTTTTCAAAAAAAAAAAAAATAAATAAATAAATAAAAATCTGTGTAACTTTTTGTCTGAAGTGAGCGATTCAACGACCTAGAAACAATTGACATACGGCTTATATATATACAAGTGCACATTTGCCTTTGGAATGCAAGGCACTTGTACAAATGTTCGTATGTGTGTATGCCCACTACACATCTAACATTTTCTAAAGAAAACTTGTGTAAAATGTTCTTCGTGTTTATGTTAAAAACTATGTATCGTTTAGCAAATATAAAGTGCACACACTAAGACATTGTAACCTTTACAATTGTATGCTAAACGGAAGTATTTAGGAAATTCAAAACCGCAATGGTAAGTATAAAACACGGACCGGTCCGAACACATTATACCCTACACAGAAAAGAAACATTTAAATGAATATTTTAATAAGTTCATTCATTGTGTATTTCTTCCACATTGTACATATACTTCGCTACAACCGCTGCCTCTCCACTCACTCGATTGCGGCTGGTTTTGCATTCAGACACTGTTACCGAACACTGTATTCACGTTATAAAATTCGCATATGTGTTTTCCAAATTATTTCGATATAAATGCAAATACAATATAATAAATAAGTGTTGATTCGACAACAAGCTTAACAGAAAGTTTAACATTATATAAGGATTATTATAATGAAGCAAACCAAGAAATATGTATGTAAATAAGAAAAATCGAGACAAGACACATTAAAGAAAAAAACAACATAAATTTAAAATATAAAAATCAAAACAACAAATTGTTACTGTGGCATAGAAAACCTGCCAACACCACCAAACACACTTCAAAGTTCTTTTTCAAGAAACCAGCATTTAAAGTTTTATGAATTTCATTCATAAAATGTAACCAGTAAGGAAAGTAGTAAAGTCGGACTAGGCCGACTATATGATACTCTTCACCACTTGGTAGATATTCTACATATGTATCTTTACAGATGTCACCATCTGACATGAAATTGAACGAACTTAAAAAAGCGATATTTATTTATAAGTAACATCAATCCTTACACTTGCCATTCTGCAATCTATTCCATATTTTGTAAATAGACTTTAAGCTAACTTTACGCACGCTATTTGGTAGTGAAGCATACCAAATTAAAATGTAATATCAATTAAGCACCCATTGATTATTTGGTTTACAATCAGAATGAGTAGTTCGAAATTATATATGGAAGCTATGCTAAAGAGACTTTGGTGCACCATTTACCTTAAATCGGACGAAACTATATATGGGAGCTATATGAAAATCTGAACCGATTTTCTCGAAACTTGGCACACATCATTCTGCACGGACATGCATAAATCGACTCAGAAAGTGATTCTATGTATATTCTCAAAAGGAACCCTGTGTCTTCTCGTTTCCTTTTGCCTTACCCTGTACCACGGTGTGGTGAAGGGTGTAAAAATCCACTGAATCGTACTCAATTAAAAGCAAACTTAACACGTCGTTCTAGACTAATGCTGGGCAACCATGGTCACTGGTGCCCTTACTTACTTTGAATCAATAAGCTCGTTCTCTCGTTCTCTTTTTGTAAAACATTTCATATGGCGGTTTCTCCTTTACTCTCCTCTCTTTTTGCAAAAGATTTTTGAAGGCTGACATACGTACAGAAAAATATCAATATTGATTTAAGTACCGAGATATTGAAGATTTTAGCCAAATTTTCCACTGAAGGGGAGAGAGAAAACAATTATTTTTTTGCAGTTTTCGATATCAGTCGAAATGAGTCGCCCCATTTTCGATATTATTAAGGTTTTAGTCGAATTTTCTCATCAATGTAGCTATAATTTAATAAAGAATGTCTTTCCAGAAATTATTCGAAATATGTTGACAATAACATAGCCCCCATGTAAATTTCTTGTTTAACTTTCGGTATGTTGAAGCTCCAGTTTTCCGACATGATTGTCTGTAATTTTAAACAATATTTTTTCAGAGAATGCACACAATGCAATAACATAGTCGTTAAGTTCGGCCAGGCCGAACACGGTGTACATTCCTTAAAGCGGTCGGGAAACCCCAAAACCTTTACATTTGATGAATTTTACGAAATTTGAAAAAAAAAACGATTCTCAGCAATAGAAATTGGGCTCAAGTAAAGGAAATACAAAAAATGTGTTATTGTGTTATTTACATGTGTGTGTTATAAATTCCCAATTATATAATACCCTGTACCACAGTATGATGTGGAATACAACAAAATGAAAATAGAAACAATTTCCCTATTCAACTGTTGATTTTTTTGGCTGTTGTACAACTTATCCTACTTATTGGACATTAGAACATCGAAAGGACGGATACTGCTATAGAAAAACTTAAATGCAGTAATATACTGTATATATTGCTAATAGAGCTCTCCATAGATACGTTCTTACAATTCTCTCGAGTGGGTGGATAAGTGCACACACTGAATCAAAGGAAGGAGAAATCAAGAACTGTGATAGTTTCCATACTCATAGCAGTTGTACGAACTATACTTGATGTCAAGATAGAAATCAACATCTTTGGTGGATCTCAGTCAGTAGTTGTCCTTTTGATTTTTTTTAGTGTACACAAGAATGCGAGTTTTGTTTTATTGGTTTTTAAGCGGAAATTTTGTGCAGTCAGAGATTACACTGTAAAGCGTTGGAATACTCTTGCAAAACATGCATATGTTAAATAACACATTTTTGGGGGTTATTTCATTGATACATATTGACAAAATTGTGAAAATTTTGGCAAGAAAAATAAATCGAAAAAGTCTTTCGATAAAACGACACATATCGTCTATTGGTCTTACTCCCGAATTTAAATACTTCTATATTTTTATAAATCGTTCGTTAAGGGGCAATTGTGGGTTTTAAAGGGTAAACAACATTGTATTTGTATATCCTCCACCACTAGGTGGAGTGTATGTTAAATTTGAAATCCCATATATATATATATATATATTCATGAACAGAATAAAATTTCGAGTCGTTTATTTTGAAAGTGGTTAAATGTTTAATACATATCTTGGTTTTCTAGAAATATTTATAAAACCTATTACATTATATATTCTATCATATTTAGGGGAACAAAGCCCCAAACAAAATTAATATCACTTAACAATATTTATGAAACAAATCAAATCCCAAACTTTAAATATCCAAATAAAAGAAAAAACATGGACTTAGGTCACTTTCAAAATAAACAACTCAATTTAACGATAAACAATTGAAATTCAAGGAATTTGGGGACTATTTCAGATGTAATTCGGTTCTTTGGGTTCTAACTGGATAGAAAAACATCTTACTAAAAATTATCAATATTAGTCCACTTTTTAATGTAGCCTCCATATTAATGGTATTTAGGAGTGTTTAAGTACGTGCGTCAACCAAATTGGCTGTTTTTTTTAACCTCCACCATAGTATGGAGGGTATATTAATTTTGTTTTTCCGTTTGTAACTCATCGAAATAATCATTTTCTATGACGATATAGCCATGTCCGTCTGTCTGTTGTAATCACTCTCGCGTCTAAACGAATTGTGATAGATCGCCAGATTTTTGCATAGAGTCGTCTTTTGTCTGCAGGCAGCTCAAGTTCGAAGATGGGCTTTATCGGTCCACGTTTAGGCATAGTTCCCATATAAGGGTACCCCCAATTTTCGGTATATTGAGGTTCTTGAGCGTATTTTTCAACTGAATTCGCTGAAATTTGGTACATTGGGTAGCAAATCTCTCCACTAAAAATTATAAATATGGGTCCATATTTTCGAATAGCCCTCATATTAGGGTACCCCTAATTTTGCGGTATTTTGGGGGGTTTGGGGGGTTTTTCGACCGGATCGCTACATTGGGTTCTTATTGGGGACTAAATGTCTCCACCAATAGTTATTAATATAGGTACATTTTTTCTGGTAGCCCACATATAACGGTATCTCCTAATTTTCTGTATTTTGGGGGTTTTGGTCGTATTTTCCCGCCGAATCAGCTGTAATTTAGTTTTCTGAGTTCTTAATAGGTACCAAATCTCCCCACAAAAATTGTGAATACAGGTCCATTTTTTCGGATAGCCCCCATATAATTTTCGGTATTTTAGCGTTCTTGAGCACGTTTTTCAACAAATCTCCCTACTAAAAATTATTAATATTCGCCCCCCTTTTTGGGGTAGTTCCCATATAACCCACTTTTTTATATTAAAATAGTTATCTGATTTATTCCGCGTTTTGAGTTTGGTTCTAAGACTCTGTTGTAATCATTTCTCCTGCGGATAATAGCGAGATAAACAACTAGAACGTAAGGTTCGATAATGAACTACAGCCCGGATTTAGGCCTAGACCTAGCCCCTGTGTGGGACGTACCAGAAGGAGTGGGCCGACATTCCCCATCTTCGAACTTGAACTATTTTTGGAAGAAATAATAAGACAGCCAAAGCTTGGATGAAATCAACATTTTCTGAAATGAATTGGGTTCAAAGAAACATGGGTCTACAACCAATAATTTGATGAGGCACATTTTCACTATATCAAAGTTTATACACCCTTATTAGCCATAAGGCTGAGGGTATCCATTAAAAATTGCTGAAATTTGTATTTGGTGTACATTAAGGTTTACATAATCAGTTTGTAGAAAGGTCACTTTTTGTTCCCTATATTTTCATTTCACGTACCTGTTAGTATATCTATGGTGTAGGGTATCCAAAGTTCGGCCCGGCCGAACTTAACGCCTTTTCACTTTTTTATATTAAAATAGTTATATGATTTGTTCCGTGTTTGGGTTTGTTTCTAATACTCTGTTGTAAAAAAATAACTATAACATAAGGTTCGATAATTAACCTAAGATATATTCATAAATATGGGCTGTAACCTGCTTTTGGGTCTAGCCCCTGTGTACCAGAAGGAGTGGACCGATATTTCCCATGTTCGAACTTGAATTAATTTTGGAAGAAATAATAAGATGGGCAAAGTTTGGATCATATCAAAAACAAATAAGGGACCGACGTGACTTAAAATTTATATCTAAACTAAAGATTTTAAGAAACCCAGATAGTTTGGGGAATACGGATGTGCCAAAAGAGTCGCAAAGGTGTATACAGAAGATATTTAGGTTTTCAATGAAGTGGAATCTGGTCATCTAGTAGTGAGAAGATACTCCAAAGGTATACATGTTTTGAAATTAAATAAAAATGGTTAAAAAAAGTCGGGAATTCCCAAACCCTATTCACCCATCATCGAACTTGAAAATTAATAATTATTTATATGGCAAAAATAATTTCGTATTTCTTCTTTTCCAGAGATTGTTTTGTGTTAATATAATACTTTATTGATCTACTGCGAAACCGAAATTCCATTTGCCATTGTTTACATATATATATATATATATATATATACAAAGACGTATGTATTCTTCTATTTATGTTTCTATTTCGTCTGTGTTTCTTCTAAATATTAAAGAAGTTCAAACGAAGATGTCAATTACTTGTCTACTTTAAGTTGTCAGAACAATAAGGTTTTCAATTCTGGTAAAATATTTGATTGTGATGAAACATCGCTCATTTGTTGCAAGAACGGCGCAAATCAAAAATTACGTTAATGATGCACAATTCTTCATGTTGTTAAAAAAAATGCTGTTGAATAATTTTAACACTCTAATTGAGAAGCTGTAGAATTTTTTTCTTGTGAGGTGTGAGGCAATTCCAATATTCATTTTTATGACTTATGCCGGTCTTGCGGCAAACTAGCGATATGTGCTTATGTGAATTTACAGGGTTGACTGAAATGTGAAATAAACACATAGAACAGAATAAGAAATATATTATGTGCAATAATACCAAAAATTATACTGTGACAAAGGTGCACCTCCATTTTTTTTTTTTTTTTTTTTTTTTGGTGGAGGTTGTACAAAGTTTGCACCAAACCTGTTGTAATACTTTTTTTAGTGTGCAGTAAAAGAATGAATGAGCATTAATTATTAATTTGTTATGAAGCTCGGTGAATGTTTTTGTGGTACAACCTGTATGTCTTATTCTTGTTTATATGCCTGATTCTTTCATATGTCACCAAGTTCCCTAAGCATGCAATTTCCATCATTTTAACTTCGAGACAAATTGTTTTCATTACTCCACAATCAGTTGCATTCCAGTCGAAATGACATTCCAATACCATGGGAATATGTGCAACGAAGTATAACATCAGCCACCATTGTGGGAGGGGGAAACAATATATTTATTATACCCTACACAACTATGTTGTCTGGGTATTATAGCTTTGTGCAGCCGCAAGAGTTTGTAACGCCGCGAAATATTGGTCCTAGACCCACCTTTAAGTATACCGATCGTCATATCTCGACTAGATGAGTCGATCTAGACATGTGTGTCCGTCCGTCCGTCTGTCCATTATAATTTGTTAACACGATACAGGCCACAGTTATGGACCAATATCCACGAAATTTTGCATGTAGGATGGGTTCGGTCCAATTAAGTTCCCTAAGTTTTTGGTAAAGATCGGTTAATATTTAGGGAATGAAATGGACCAAATACTTATTTTTTCGGTTTTTCTGATCGCTCCACAGTCCGCAATTATGGCCCAAACATCGCGAATTTTTACATGGAGAAGGGGATTGGGCCAAAGAATAAGAATGCCTATTTTGATAAAGATCGGTCAATATTTTGCGCGTCAAATGGACCCTGACTTTTGTGTGAAAAATTACAAAATTTGTATTCTATGGCGTATATATTTACTCCTGAAGGACATAGAGCCGAGAAAATGATTGATGCCAATTATATTGTCGTATGTACTCGGATACGGGAGTTACACTTAAATATTTATGGGTGCTTACATATTCAGATAATATTTAGTAACCCATTACCTCACTAGAGGGCGGAAATATAGCGCTGATCGCTTTGAAATGTTCCATGAAGTTCTAGTTATGGTCAAGGACAATGTCTATAATTGATGATCAGATAATAATATTGGAATGAAGTGGACCGAAACTTAATTTTTTGTGTTGTTTTTTTCAAGTCGATCTACAGGCCACAATTGAAAGCTCAACATCACAACATAACCCACAGTAAATAGAATCTGGACAAGTACAGCCCTTGTCTACTGAATATTAGAAATATTTGTTGTCATCTAGTTGGTCTAGAGGGTCAAATATCGCGAAACATTGCCCAAGCTCTGAATATAGAACCATAGAAAGTTAGATTTTCGTCGAAGTTGTGTAGGGTATCATATGGTCGGCCCCGTCCGACTATACTGCTCCGCTCACTAGTTAGAAAATAATTGTTTGTGAAATATACATATGTTTATCCATATCTATATAGGTTGGCAACTGTTTAGCTTGATCTTTCATATTGTCAATTCGTGGGAATAATGAGTCAGTTATCTAAATAATATATTTAATCGAGATTACCCCTATATGTGGATACATTTGAATATTTTAGAAAACTCAGCAAGCCGATGGGCCAGGGCCCACCCATTGACAAAGTTAGCCCCCTTATAACGTTACCCCCAAATATTCGGTATTTAGGGAATTTTGTACACTTTTTCAAACGAATTGACCATGATTTATAATTTTGGGTTCTCATTTTATAGCACAAAAATGATTAATATTGAAGCAAGTCTTAGGGTAGCATCCATATAATAGTTATGGCAAACCAGCAGAATTATATCATATATATATATGCGTTAGAACTGAACTATACCTTAATAAACATCATTGTAGGACACGCATTGAGTGCACACTTTAGATGAAATCGACCGAAAACCTATATGGGAGTTATACATAATTATTAACGGATCTCAACAAAACTCGTCATTCCAGACTTAATTCAATACGGTATGCAAAATTTCGTATCAATAGGACAATCGTAGATTTTTGGTGTATCATTTACATATCTAAATCTGAACCGATTTCAACAAAAGTTTACACACGATGTTATAGACTCAATGCGGTATGATGTACAGAATTACATCTCAATCGGGAAAACATTGGGAATTTGGTTTATATTATATTATTATTTGTATTAACGGTATATATAATATAAGATTGTATCCGAACGTAACGCAAATCATTCGTCCTTTATTTGGTATCGCATACAACGACTATCGTTGTCGCTGCTACATTTGAACTCACTTCAACAAAACATAATACTTCTCATTCTATACTCAATACAAAAGTTCATCTCAAACTTCGAAAATGTAGTGCACCTTTCAGATGAAATTGGACGAAAATATTTATTAGAGCTATATCTAAATCTGAACCGATTTGGAAATTTTATACCCACCATTCCCGACTCATTTCAATATTCTATGCAAAATTCTGTGTAAATCGAACAAAATTAGGGTCTTTGATGTACCAATCTGACGAAAATATATATCGGGGCTAAATATCTGAGCCTACTTCGGCAAAACGTTATACACGTGATTATGGGCTCTATATAGCTGAGCTTCGTTTTTGGAACAAACGCATTTCACCGAGCATCATATTATCGTCTTTAAGTCACTCAACCGATAACAAAAACTTGCAGGAAAGTAACAAATAAACTCATCTATCTAACACATAAAACGGAAACAGTACATATATTATATTTCTAAGCGAACTAACCTTATTATAATGCAAATGTATGTGCATTATATTTTCATGCAACCAACAGAGCAATTCAGACATGTATAAGCATGCTGCTATACAAACAAAGACTCCTTATACCGAGGAAAGTAAAAACAAACCTGTCTAAAATAAACAAAGGAACTAGCATCAGCGACATGAATTTAGTGCATCTACTTCAGATGTCTTTTTCAGGCAGACTTATCTGGCCTTTGAACACGCCATGAACGATTTAAGATGAAAACAACCACCACATTTTATCATGCATATAATAGGAAAAAAAGAGAACACCACGAAGAATTGTGTATAAAGCATGAAAATATGTACGTGGTTGTGCAGATAATGTGAACAGCACAGTGTTAAAAGTTTCGAAATAAAAACAAGTGAAAAAACGTTAAGTTCGGCCGGGCCGAACTTTGGATACCCTCCACCATAGATATACTGACAGGTACTTGAAATGAAAATATAGGGAACATACCAAAAAACTGACCTATACCGACATTTCTACAGTCCCTCAGCCTTATGGCTAATTAGTGTGTATACACTTTCACACGGTGAAAATGTGCCTCATCGAAATATTGGTTCTATACCCCATGTTTCTTGGGACCAAATTTCAGAAAAATTTGATTTCATTCCATCTTATTATGTCTTCCAAACTTAGTTCAAGTCCGAATTTGGGGAATATCGGTCCATGCCTTTTGGTACCTCCCACACAGGGGCTACAGCTAAGCCTAAATGCCGGCTATAGTTCACATATAGTTCATTATCGAACCGTACGTTCTAGTTTTTTATCGCGGTACCCTTTGCAGGTGAAATGATTACAGCAGAGTGTTAGAACCAAACCCAAAACGCGGAAAAATCAGATGATTATATTAATATAAAAAATGGGGTTATATGGGGACTACGCCTAAAAGGGGTTGACTATTTATAATTTTTGGTACGGCTACAAAATACCAAATTTCAGTGATTTCGGTTGAAAAACGCGCTCAAGAACCTCCAAATGCCGAAATTTGGGGGTACCTTCATATGGGAGCTACCAGAAAAAATTGGACTTATATTTATAATTTTTAGTGGAGATATTTGGTACCCAATAAGAACCCAATATACCAAATTTCAGCGAACTTGGTTGAAAAACGCGCTCAAGAACCCCAAAATACCGAAAAATTTGGGGGGTACCCTTATATGGGAGCTACCAGAAAAAATGGACTTATATTTATAATTTTTAGTGGAGGTATTTGGTGCCCAATAAGAACCCAATGTACCAAATTTCAGCGAACTTGGTTGTAAAACGCGCTCAAGAACCCCAAACTACCGAAAAATTTGGGGGGTACCCTTATATGGGGGGCTACCAGAAAAAATGGACCTATATTCATAGTTTTTTTGTGAAGTGATTTGGAACCTATTTAGAACTCAATTTACTAAATTACAGCCAATTCGGTGGAAAAATACGACCAAAACCCCCAAAATACTGAAAATTAGGAGGTACCGTTATATGGGGGCTACTAGAAAAAGTGGACCTATATTTATAATTTTTTGTGGCGACATTTAGTACCCAATAAGAATCCAATGTACCAAATTTCAGCGAATTCCGTTGAAAAACGCGCTCAAGAATCCCAAAATACCGAAAATTTGGAGGTACCCTTATATGGGAGCTATGCCTAAACCTGGACCGATATATCCCATCTTCGAACTTGACCTGCCTGCAGACAAAAGACAACCCTATGCAAAATTTCAGCACCCTATCTAAATTCCTTCGGAAGATAGCGTGATTACAGCAGACGGATAGACGGAGGGACGGACATGGCTAGATCGTCTTAGAATTTTACCCTGATCAAGAATATATATACTTTATAGGGTCGGAAATGAATATTTCGGTGAGTTACAAACGGAATGACAAAATTAAATTGGCCGATTTAATGCAAATTGTTCAGCAATTTTCCAAGTTCTGTTAATTTGAGACTAATTTGAATTTATACAGAGTTCCAAATTGAGCCATGTAAGATGTTTATTGAATAGTTTTGCCGATTTCATGCAAATTGTGCAGCAAAAAAACACTGTTTGTCGGTCCAGTTTTACACATACGAGTGTATAGTTAGATTACTTGCAAAGATTTAACAATCTTCATGGGTATGGATTGATTAAAATCGGTTCATATAGCTATATAGATCACATATATGTTATTTCGTTCGATTTCATGTCAATGGTCCTCCAGAGATGATTTATCTGTCCTATCCACAAAATATTGTACACATAAAACTTACTGGCAGTTTTACATGTTATAGATTATGGTAGACACACTTATGTTCTTCTATGATTTAACATTTAAACACTGTGCACTTTCTCCAAATTGTAGGCCAAAAACACTCTTTGTACTAAGTTTGAAGGGTTATCAACCACCAACTTATACAGAGGCACGTAGCCGCAGTAAAACATATTCACACACACACACACAAGTACACGTGTGTGGTAAAACATAAAGAAGAAAACTAACTAAACTCAAAAGAAAGGACTAAACATGATGAGACACAATGTTTTGTGTCTTATTTTGGGGTTATTTAGATGCTCACGGTATTTCGTGGTTTTCTTCAACATTTACATGACAAAGAACTTAAAAGTATTTTTTCGTATTATGTTTTATGTACATTACCGTAGCATAAATGGCAGGGTGAAAAACTTTATTTTAGTGTCTGGGTTTAGACCCAAAATGTCGGTGCCAAACGTAATAAAACTCGTTTGGTACCAATATTTTATATTATGCTAGCGGGACCGGCAAACGTTGTCATGCATAGCAATATTGTTGATGTATAATTCAAATAACAATAGCCCAATATTCAGATAATAGTTCAGATAATAGAAAATAGTTATGGGTAGCCCCCATATAATGGTACCTCGCAATATGAGAAATGTTGATGATTTTCCAACAGAATATTGATAGCCCTAAACATTCCGTATTTTGAAGAGCTTGGACACGGTTTTCAACAGAATTGCTTTTAATTTAATATAGGGCATACGTATTGAGCAGAAAATCACTCTACTTAAAATTATCAATATTGGTATTCGGTATTTGGCTGTAATTTTATATTTTGGATGATCATTGAGTAGAAAATGTTCCTAACAAAATTTTTCCGAAAAGCCTTCATATAATGGCACTCCACATTATACATTCCTTTGGGGATTTGGGCACATTTTTCAACCTAATCAGCCGTAATTGGTTGTTTTATTTGATAGCATGAATCCTACGAAAAATTGTCAATATTAGTCACTCGTCTGTATTTTGGGGGGTTTGGCCGCGAGTTTCAACCAATTTTTTATTTTAGATTATCAGTGAGTACAAATTTCCTTCCTACCAAAAATTAATATATATCCATTCCCATTGTAGTAGCTAAAATATGTCATTCCGGGATATTGGGGAATGAGACACATTTTTGCGAATAATTATTTATTTAGGTCCATGTTTTGATATATAAATACATACATGTCTCGCCCCGTTTTCGGTATTATAAAAACATTGACCGAATTTTCTCATAGAGTTGGCTATAATTAGGGATAACGGATTCCAGTGAATAAAAAACATCATCACAGAAATTATGTACAACATGAGTGTCATCGTCATGTTCAATACAAGTAGGTAACATCGGACGGAGGTTTTGGTATAACTTTCAAATTAGATATTATGTTTTGCCTATTTTTTCTAATATTGTTGGTTTTTTGATAGATTTTAGCAAAGAAAATATGTCGTATATTAGTTTTCTCTGTGATACATATTTTTGGTATCCGATATATGCGAGGTGTTCAAAAATATTCACAAACAATATAAGCACCTGATTTAATATTTCCCGTGGAATATCAACTTTTCAGGTACTTTAAGGAACAAAATGTTCTTATTATTATTAATATTTTCAAAAAAAAAAATAATAATCTAGTGCGTGGATCTTAGAATCAGATTACCCCGAATGGACACAAAATCGATTCAGAATTTCCATCCTTGCATTAGTCCAAAAATTTACGTGCTTCTATGGAAAACGTGTGCATACAATGATCGCGTGTACATTCAATGATATACTTCTCAATTTTTGTATTGTCCCAAAAAATGTTCAATACAATGTCAATCTAATTGAAAAAAAATAATTTTGAAATTTTTCAATAATTGACAAATGTAGGCTAAATTAGTTTTTCACCTTTTAAACCTTCCCTGGACCTCCTCGAACATTTCAAGTCTAAGATAAGATAAATCCGTTCAGCCGTTCTCGAGTTTTAGCGAGACTAATGAACAACAATATACATATATTAAATTTTTCATTCCGTTTGCAACATTTCAAAACATTCACCGGAGACCCCACAAAGTATATTTTATTCTTGATCAGAATAAAATCCAACGACACGTTTTTCCTCCAAATTGACTGTAATTTGGTATTTAAGGTTTGCATTGAATAACACATATCCGTACCAAAAATAATGAATTTTGACTCAAGTTTCAGGGTATCCCATATATAACGGTACCCCTAGAATTCGGCTTCTATGGATTTTGGACGCGTTCAAATTAGTTTAAATTTAGTATTTTGGGTTCTTATTGAATAACACATATCAGTACCAAAAATCTTTAATATTGAACCAAGTTTCAGGGTAGCCCCGATATAACGTTGCTCCAATATTGGACACGTTTTTCCAGTGAATTGGCTTTAATTTTGTTAAAGGGTATCCCCCATAAAACGGTACTTAATCCGCTATTTTGGATATTTTGGACTCGTTTTCTAACCAACTTGGCGGTAATGTTGTATATTGGGTTATCATTGTATAAGTCATGTCCGTACATTGTCAATATTGACCCTGGGTTCTCATAACGGCACTATCCCATTTCCGCACTTAAAATTATTACTACTGGCCCATGTTGGTATTTTAAAAAATTTGAACACGTTTTCAACCGAATTTGCTGTAATTTGGTATTCTCGTTGGCTTGCAAATCTCACTACCTATCAATATTGAACTCCGTGTTATTATAGGCCCCTATGTGGCTACGTGATTTTATGTAAATGGTTCACCAAAATCCCTATATATCCTTCCATTTGCACGAAATTTGGATTTATAAGTAAATGAAGAACTCAAAATATGGCCGAATGCAAAAACATACTGAAATAAGTGTAACCTAACATGTGACAAGTTTCGATGAAGTCGGTTTAGATTTCGATATTTTGCTTTAAATTTATTTACATAATTTTGTCCCATTGTAAGAAGCAACTCAATATCTGACCAAAATTTAGTATAGGTTGCAGAATGACATGTTTAATTTCATGTTAATGGTCATTCAAAAATGCGACGTCTGTTAGGATTCCAGGTGTTGGATATACCCAAAGTGGTGAAGGGTATTATGTAGTCGGCCCCGTCCGACTTTACTACTTTCCTTACTGGTTATATATATATATATATATGGGGACAATTGACAAAGTGTAGATGTCATTCTAGTCTCTTCTCGAAAGAAAGAAATTTGGACTCAATCGCACAATTCGTGAAATCAAACGAAAATTTATGTGGAAGGTATAGACCGATTACGCGGTGCATGTTTGGTGTATTATATTGAATAAATCGAACGAAAATATATATGTATGTGCGAGCTATAGATTGTCTACATACATTGGTATTACCCCTATGATAAGTGATATTAAATAGCTCCATATGACGGCAGTGTACCTCCCAATATTCGGTATTCTGAACCCTGTGAAATTTGAAAAATCTGAAATTGGGTTCTTACAGGGTAGAAAATTATCCTAGAAAGCACAGATTATTATCGACAAATCATTTTTTGTTTGTTTTATTATGGGAATTATTTAATTTGTGATGATTTAACCAATGACGAAACATTGGTTAAATCATCACAACATAAGTCATTCACAAAAAAGAACATTCCTTTAATTATAAGACATGTATATAACAGTAAATAACACAACGTTTTATACGACATACAACTTATCCTAGTTCCGTAAGTATTCGTCATACAGCTGAGAGAAAATCTAGTCGTTATGCAGCTCTAATTACAGCATATAATTATGCTCCCCACAGACTGGTAAAGAATTGCTCAGCTCAGATGTATTGCCTATAAAATCATAATGACCATGTTCACCGACATCATCATGGATGGTTGGAGAATGCATAAGTACATATGGTTGCAATGGCACACATCCCAACTGAAAGTGGAGCAACAATGTTGGAAATTTAATATAGAGTTGCACATAAATTAAGACGCTTTTGTCGTAGTAGACATATAAATTGCCATCTAATGTTAGCTATTATGCTGCAACATTAGGATATGGACACTTTATGCCGTGTCATTACGTTGACACATTTAGTGTGCCCCAATTCGATATTGCAGTACAACAAGATGTACAACAATGAACATAGTAACACAAGTATTATTAGTGTACATACATATAAAATATAAAAAAAAAATATATATATATATATAATATATTTCAGTCAAAGAAAATATTTTGAAATTAAAATACAATATATGACATACAAAATAATACAATATAACATATATATATATATACAAAACATTTTTAAAATTTGCGTATTTATTTTTTTGTAATTTATTTGATTTTGCGTGATTATGCCAGTAAATTCTGCAACAGTTTCAACTATATTCAATTCTACCCAATTAGCAACGCTGATCAACATTTCGTTGCAATCGGACAATCTTGTTTGGTGAGTAGTTTCTGGAAAAAACGTTTTTATTTAACAGGAATTTCGATGAGAAAATCAGATTGAAACCTTAATAATAGCAACAATACATACCTATATAGATGATTTCTTACACAAAATGTGTTTTATACCACAATATCGTCAAATTAAATGTTATAGCCACTACAAATTTATACCAAATAAACAACCACATCCGTGTGAAAATTCAGCAAAAGCCTTAAAATGCCTACAATGGTGTGGTAATTTTTTGGTAGGAGGGTTTGACCCTACTGAGAACCTGAAGCATTAAATAAAAGCCAACACCATCCAAAATAGCGGAACGTGTCCGAAACTTTAAAATACCGAAGATTGTAGGGCTCAGTTATATGGACTCTACCCCATAAAATGGACCCTAAAACCTCCAGGTTACCGTATATTAGTGGTACCGTTGTATATCGGTTTAGATTTCGATATTTTGCTTTAAATTTATTTACATAATTTTGTCCCATTGTAAGAAGCAACTCAATATCTGACCAAAATTTAGTATAGGTTGCAGAATGACATGTTTAATTTCATGTTAATGGTCATTCAAAAATGCGACGTCTGTTAGGATTCCAGGTGTTGGATATACCCAAAGTGGTGAAGGGTATTATGTAGTCGGCCCCGTCCGACTTTACTACTTTCCTTACTGGTTATATATATATATATATATGGGGACAATTGACAAAGTGTAGATGTCATTCTAGTCTCTTCTCGAAAGAAAGAAATTTGGACTCAATCGCACAATTCGTGAAATCAAACGAAAATTTATGTGGAAGGTATAGACCGATTACGCGGTGCATGTTTGGTGTATTATATTGAATAAATCGAACGAAAATATATATGTATGTGCGAGCTATAGATTGTCTACATACATTGGTATTACCCCTATGATAAGTGATATTAAATAGCTCCATATGACGGCAGTGTACCTCCCAATATTCGGTATTCTGAACCCTGTGAAATTTGAAAAATCTGAAATTGGGTTCTTACAGGGTAGAAAATTATCCTAGAAAGCACAGATTATTATCGACAAATCATTTTTTGTTTGTTTTATTATGGGAATTATTTAATTTGTGATGATTTAACCAATGACGAAACATTGGTTAAATCATCACAACATAAGTCATTCACAAAAAAGAACATTCCTTTAATTATAAGACATGTATATAACAGTAAATAACACAACGTTTTATACGACATACAACTTATCCTAGTTCCGTAAGTATTCGTCATACAGCTGAGAGAAAATCTAGTCGTTATGCAGCTCTAATTACAGCATATAATTATGCTCCCCACAGACTGGTAAAGAATTGCTCAGCTCAGATGTATTGCCTATAAAATCATAATGACCATGTTCACCGACATCATCATGGATGGTTGGAGAATGCATAAGTACATATGGTTGCAATGGCACACATCCCAACTGAAAGTGGAGCAACAATGTTGGAAATTTAATATAGAGTTGCACATAAATTAAGACGCTTTTGTCGTAGTAGACATATAAATTGCCATCTAATGTTAGCTATTATGCTGCAACATTAGGATATGGACACTTTATGCCGTGTCATTACGTTGACACATTTAGTGTGCCCCAATTCGATATTGCAGTACAACAAGATGTACAACAATGAACATAGTAACACAAGTATTATTAGTGTACATACATATAAAATATAAAAAAAAAAAATATATATATATATATAATATATTTCAGTCAAAGACAATATTTTGAAATTAAAATACAATATATGACATACAAAATAATACAATATAACATATATATATATATACAAAACATTTTTAAAATTTGCGTATTTATTTTTTTGTAATTTATTTGATTTTGCGTGATTATGCCAGTAAATTCTGCAACAGTTTCAACTATATTCAATTCTACCCAATTAGCAACGCTGATCAACATTTCGTTGCAATCGGACAATCTTGTTTGGTGAGTAGTTTCTGGAAAAAACGTTTTTATTTAACAGGAATTTCGATGAGAAAATCCGATTGAAACCTTAATAATAGCAACAATACATACCTATATAGATGATTTCTTACACAAAATGTGTTTTATACCACAATATCGTCAAATTAAATGTTATAGCCACTACAAATTTATACCAAATAAACAACCACATCCGTGTGAAAATTCAGCAAAAGCCTTAAAATGCCTACAATGGTGTGGTAATTTTTTGGTAGGAGGGTTTGACCCTACTGAGAACCTGAAGCATTAAATAAAAGCCAACACCATCCAAAATAGCGGAACGTGTCCGAAACTTTAAAATACCGAAGATTGTAGGGCTCAGTTATATGGACTCTACCCCATAAAATGGACCCTAAAACCTCCAGGTTACCGTATATTAGTGGTACCGTTGTATATCGGTTTAGATTTCGATATTTTGCTTTAAATTTATTTACATAATTTTGTCCCATTGTAAGAAGCAACTCAATATCTGACCAAAATTTAGTATAGGTTGCAGAATGACATGTTTAATTTCATGTTAATGGTCATTCAAAAATGCGACGTCTGTTAGGATTCCAGGTGTTGGATATACCCAAAGTGGTGAAGGGTATTATGTAGTCGGCCCCGTCCGACTTTACTACTTTCCTTACTGGTTATATATATATATATATATGGGGACAATTGACAAAGTGTAGATGTCATTCTAGTCTCTTCTCGAAAGAAAGAAATTTGGACTCAATCGCACAATTCGTGAAATCAAACGAAAATTTATGTGGAAGGTATAGACCGATTACGCGGTGCATGTTTGGTGTATTATATTGAATAAATCGAACGAAAATATATATGTATGTGCGAGCTATAGATTGTCTACATACATTGGTATTACCCCTATGATAAGTGATATTAAATAGCTCCATATGACGGCAGTGTACCTCCCAATATTCGGTATTCTGAACCCTGTGAAATTTGAAAAATCTGAAATTGGGTTCTTACAGGGTAGAAAATTATCCTAGAAAGCACAGATTATTATCGACAAATCATTTTTTGTTTGTTTTATTATGGGAATTATTTAATTTGTGATGATTTAACCAATGACGAAACATTGGTTAAATCATCACAACATAAGTCATTCACAAAAAAGAACATTCCTTTAATTATAAGACATGTATATAACAGTAAATAACACAACGTTTTATACGACATACAACTTATCCTAGTTCCGTAAGTATTCGTCATACAGCTGAGAGAAAATCTAGTCGTTATGCAGCTCTAATTACAGCATATAATTATGCTCCCCACAGACTGGTAAAGAATTGCTCAGCTCAGATGTATTGCCTATAAAATCATAATGACCATGTTCACCGACATCATCATGGATGGTTGGAGAATGCATAAGTACATATGGTTGCAATGGCACACATCCCAACTGAAAGTGGAGCAACAATGTTGGAAATTTAATATAGAGTTGCACATAAATTAAGACGCTTTTGTCGTAGTAGACATATAAATTGCCATCTAATGTTAGCTATTATGCTGCAACATTAGGATATGGACACTTTATGCCGTGTCATTACGTTGACACATTTAGTGTGCCCCAATTCGATATTGCAGTACAACAAGATGTACAACAATGAACATAGTAACACAAGTATTATTAGTGTACATACATATAAAATATAAAAAAAAAAATATATATATATATAATATATTTCAGTCAAAGACAATATTTTGAAATTAAAATACAATATATGACATACAAAATAATACAATATAACATATATATATATATACAAAACATTTTTAAAATTTGCGTATTTATTTTTTTGTAATTTATTTGATTTTGCGTGATTATGCCAGTAAATTCTGCAACAGTTTCAACTATATTCAATTCTACCCAATTAGCAACGCTGATCAACATTTCGTTGCAATCGGACAATCTTGTTTGGTGAGTAGTTTCTGGAAAAAACGTTTTTATTTAACAGGAATTTCGATGAGAAAATCAGATTGAAACCTTAATAATAGCAACAATACATACCTATATAGATGATTTCTTACACAAAATGTGTTTTATACCACAATATCGTCAAATTAAATGTTATAGCCACTACAAATTTATACCAAATAAACAACCACATCCGTGTGAAAATTCAGCAAAAGCCTTAAAATGCCTACAATGGTGTGGTAATTTTTTGGTAGGAGGGTTTGACCCTACTGAGAACCTGAAGCATTAAATAAAAGCCAACACCATCCAAAATAGCGGAACGTGTCCGAAACTTTAAAATACCGAAGATTGTAGGGCTCAGTTATATGGACTCTACCCCATAAAATGGACCCTAAAACCTCCAGGTTACCGTATATTAGTGGTACCGTTGTATATGGGTTACAATAAATAATATCATATCTCATTTTCAATATCTACAAGTAAAAACGAAGTTAAGTTCGGAGTGGCCGAATTGTTTATAACCTCCAACAGAAGGATGGCAATCAAAATATTTAAAACTAGCATATGCCCGCAACTTTGTTAGCGAATGTAGGAAATATTTAATAATTTATTAACATATTATTTTATTTTTAGATAAAACTGCATATGTCTAAAAAAATAATCCACACATTAATATCGACCATCAATTAAATTTGAGTACCATTTAGTACCAAATTTCATGATTCGAGCTCTAAAGGTTCACCTAAATCCAAATTTTAACAAATTTTCATTTAGCACACATTATTTCCATAAGTACCCTCCTAAACCAATATTTCCAAATTCAAATTTCAGGATTCCAACTCTATTAATTCACCCACAAATAAAAATGTACCGAATTTATTATTAGAATTTCCAAAACTTCCTACTTAACCCAAATCTACACCCCGACAGTGATTTTAAATCCAAGTTTCAGGATTCCAACTCCATAGGTTCACCCACAATTCAAATTGTACACAATAGTATGAATTTCCAAAAACCTCTTACTTAGCCCAAACCTACACCACTACAGTGATCCAAAATATAAGTTTCAGAATTTCAATTCTATCGGTCCACCCACATTTCAAATTATACCAAATTTTGTACACAGCAGTGCCAAAATTCACCCACCCACTATTGGTTCACCCATAATTCAAATTCTACCAAATTTAGTACATAGTTGTACCAATTTACAAAACTTCTATCCTACACCCCCACAGTGATCCTAAATCGAAGTTTCAGGATTCCAACTTTATCGGTTGACCCACAATCCAAATTGTACCAAATATAGTACACAGTAGTACGAATTTCCAAAATTTCCTACTCAACCCAAACCAACCCAATTCAAATTGTACCAAATTTGGTACACATTAGTTCAAATTTCCAAAACTTCTTACATACCCCAATCGTACACCCCCTTAGTGATCCTTTTTCCATGTTTCAAACTCTATCGGTTCACCCACAATACAAATTGTACCAAATTTAGTACACAGTAGTACGAATTTCAAAACCTTCCAACTTAACCAAAACCAACATCCCCACAATGATCCTAAATCCATTTTTCAGGATTCAAACTCTATCAGTTCACTCACAATTCAAATTGTACCATATTTAGTCCACAGTAGTAACAATTTCCAAAACATTCTACATACCCCAATCCCACACTGATCCTAAATCCAAGTTTCAGGATTCAAAATCTATCGGTTCACCCACAATTTAAATTGTACCAAATTTAGTACACAGTAGTACGAATTACTAAAACCTGATTCTTACCACATACCTACACCCCCATAGTGAT
>NW_026879149.1:0-25969 GCF_032173495.1 Musca vetustissima
CTATTCCTAATAAAGTTCTATTGCTTTTGGCCCAAGGCAAGCAAATGAAACGAATGCGTTTTAAACGCTTTCCAATAATAATCTTAACGATCGTTGAATAAACAACTTCTTCTCGGGGTATACCATCAGCCATAATTATTTCTGCTTTAACCTCTTGAAAATCGACTTCCATTGTTTTTAATTTCTGAAACAATGTATATCCTGCAACGCTTGTACGTGCGGCTGTGTCGAAGTAGGCTTCACCTTTAAGAGCATTAATATTTATATCCACTGTGGGTACATTTCTTCCAACTATATTGTTATTGACTGCATTAAAGTCTAGTTTATTTGGACTATTCAATGGGTTGTTTTTATTGCAATTTGGGCAATTTGACCTATAGTAGCCGGCAGCACCGCAGCCATAACAATTTAATGTGGTTTCTTGAACTTTTGGCTGTTGTTTCCTATCAGCCTCAAGCTTCTTATAGCACGATTCCGACGTGTGATTCTTTTTTCTGCAATATGAGCAGCGAAGTAAGGATTTATCAATATTTTCCGTATGATGACTTTTTGCATTCTTTATCTGGTCAGATTTTGGCTCCTTATTTTCCATGATTAGCATTTCTATTTCCCTGGCTTGTTGTAGCAAATCTTGAAAAGAAGTAACGTTATCTCTTGCTATCTTTTCTCTAATCGATATATTTATTTGGGGAAATATCATATTAAGCATCGTATTTTCTGATAATTTTTCAGATAATTGGGCAAATAAGCGTCTTTTCTTACAAACAAATGAATCAGTTGATTCATACGGCTTTTGTTTTTCTTGGCTAAGCTCTGCAAAAATTCTCCAATCGGGCTTAGGGGGTGAAAAAGCTTTTCTTAACATATCTATCGCCATATCGAAGGTCTTTGCTTCACTTTTTACCCCTTGCCACCATGTAGAAGCATATCCCTCAAGCAATAAGGGAAAACTTGTTATAGCTAGGAAATCGCAAACATTTTGTGCGTCTTTGTACACTAAAATTGTGACAATGAAATCATCAACCTTGCTTGAATTTCTTCCGCCATTAAAACGGGCACTACAATTGACGAACGTCGACTTCGGTTCCTGCCTAACAGTTAATCCTCCTAGTAGGTCCATAAATTGACCTTGTGTCAGGGTTATATTCACTGAACTATTTGGAACAGAGTTAGCACCAGATATCTGTGGTAAACTTCCAGAATCCTGAGGAGTAATTGGATTGTGTGCGGAATAGCTAAGAATATCATCCATATTTGGTAATGCGGAAGCAGATCTATTACTATGTGGAGAATTTACCTCAGAAGTATTAACATGGTCTTCGGCAGAAGTACGGTTAACTACTGGGTTCTGAGCTACCTGCACATTTTGCGATGTTTTTGGTGTAAGACGTGGACTTCTACGCATTTTGAAATTGTGTTTTTTTTTTCAGAAAATTGTTTTTGCATAAAATGTTTTTATGAAAATAATATCGAGACACACTGTGTTTAATGAGATCAGAGAGTTTCTTTTGGTAGAGAGTGTATAAATATATTCAAATATTCTAAATTACCAGTGGTGAATATAAATTGGATTCCAGTACTCTTCTCTCAGTACTCAATATAATTCTCTCAATATTATTATGGAGAACAATTATTCTCTATGATCGTATAAGAGAATGAATTATCACTCAATCTCTTTACATGCGTTTACTTTTGAAACAACCAAACATGCGTGGTATGTGATGATGTTACAACAACAACACATAACTGCTCCAAATGTGACAATCGATCACAGCAACAACAATAACACGCATTCGCAGCTCCAACTGTGACGATTGATCATAGCAACAACAATAACACACGTTCGCAGCTCCAACTGTGACGATTGATCACAGCAACCACTGTACCAAAGCAACAACAACAATGACACACTTTCGCAGATCGAGTGAGAATTTGTATTATCACAACAACAATTTGGTGGAGACAACGGCAATGCAGTCGGCAGCTCCAAACAGCGATGTTTATGACGTCTCTTTTAGGAATGTAGGGCTGTTTTGCAAATGTGCGCCAATATTGTTGGATGTTCTTTTTTTTTTTTTTGTACAGATTCCGAATTTTTATTGAATTTTTTGTAGATTTTTATCGTTGGGCGCCATTGAAGGGGATGAGACTCCTCGTAATATTAATATTATTAAAAATATTTAGGGTCAAAGCCAGACTTAATGTCAAAGCTGTCCACTAAATATAATATGATTTTATAATTGCACGAGGCAAGAACAGTGTCAAAGCACAAGTTCGCCTACGCACAGGTTTAATATTTTTTATAATATTTTATTTATTATTTGCCTCTCTAGGCTTTTCAAAAAAATGCGCTGATGTTTGTTTAATTTTTGGTGATGTTTATTATTCCGCAAATAGTCATCGGATGAATAGTTTACAAGAATTGGTTATGATTATATTAGAATTCGGAAGCAAACAAAGTTTTGTAACAAAGAGTAATTGAGAACAAATCTTGCAATGAGTGAACATAAACTTTCCAATTATTCCAATAATGTTACATTTGAGAAAAATATGATCAATAACACTAATGTTAACAAGTATAAGTCATATTGGGAAATTAATATAATTTTGTTAAGAATAATCATTAGTCAAATTATAAAATAGTGAAAACAACATAACGTATATAAGTAATAGTAATAATTATGTGAAATGCTTCGTTACAGGATTTAATTTTTTTAATTTAACAGGTAACGGAACTATAATGGAGGTCAACACAATGTAATACAGGTTTCATAAGAATATAAAGGGGAGCATAATATAGACAAACAATACAAAATATTGATCCTAAATCTATATTTCAGCAGGATGTTAAAAAGATCACACGACAAACTGTCACCATGTCTGAACCCTCGTTCGGTATTGAAGGGCTCTGATAGGTCCTTTCCTACTTTAACTGCTGACCTTGTGCCACTCAAAGTTATCCTGCATAGCCGTATTAATTTTGCAGGAATGCCGAAAGCATACATGGCTTTAAACACCTCTGAACGGATAGGGCTGTCGGATGGGGCTTTATAGTCAACAAATAAGTGGTATTTGTCGATATGTTTTTCGTGGGTCTTTTCCAGGATTTGGCGCAGAGTGAAAATCTGTTCAATGGTGGATTTGCCAGGTCTGAAGCCGCATTGGTATGGTCCGATGATGTCATTGACCATTGGCTTCAGTCGTTCACACAGCACACTGGATATCACTTTATATACGATGGGAAGGAGACTTATTCCTCTATAGTTGGCACATATCGTCTTGTCTCCTTTTTGTGCACGGGACACAGGATGCAGAGGTTCCAATCATTGGGCATGCATTTATCTAGCCAAATTGTTCTACTCAGCTGGTGCATGCTCCTGACCAGCATCTGGCCACCAGTCTTGAATAGTTCGACTGGTAACCCATCGGTTCCTGCTGCTTTGTTGTTCTTGAGCCGATTAATTGCTTTTATGACCTCATCTTGGCTAGGTGGTATACACTCTATACCATCATCTCTTATTGGTTCTATTCGATACTAGAAGCTTTTCGAAATGCTCCTTCCAGATCCTCAACACGCTGTCTCTATCTGTCACCAGGTTTCCTTCTTCATCTCTACAGGAGGATGTGCCTGCACCAAAGCCTTCGGTTTGGTGTTTTACTCGTTGGTAAAATTTTCGGACTTCATTCTGACTCCTGTACATCTCGATTTGGTAAAATTTCCAGACTTCATTCTGACTCCTGTACATCTCGATTTGCTCACGCTCACGTTTTTCTTGTTCTTTCTTATTTTTTCTGAAAACACGTTTCTCCTCTCTCCTTTTGTCCCGATAAGTCCTCATCACGTTACGTGTTGCTACTGTCTGCAGGGTTACCCTATACGCTACGTTTTTCACATCAGTAGCATTACGACTCTCCTGACCGTACCATGAGTTTCTTGGTGGTAGTTTTTGGTACCCAAGTGTTGCTTTTGCTGCAGTTTGTAGGGAATGGGCAATTCTTTGCCACTGAGCTTCTATACTATTATCGGGACAGGGAGTGCTTTCGTCAAGCAGTTGGGTAAGTTGAGCGGAGTAGGCGTCGGCTACCTGTTGTGTTTGCAGCTTTTCGAAGTCGAGTTTCCGTGTTGTATTAGATCGCACCTTTGCTGCAACATTAAGACGGGTGCTTACCTTGGCTGCCACAAGGTAATGGTCCGAATCGATATTCGCTCCTCGGATCAATCGGACGTCTAAAACGCTGGATGAATTCCTTCCGTCTATCACAACATGATCAATTTGATTTCTCGTTGCTTGATCAGGAGAGATCCAGGTGGCCTTGTGTATGTCGAGATGCTTGAATCTGGTACTGCTAACTATCATGTTTTTTGCTGCCGCGAAGTCAATCAACCTCATGCCGTTGTCGGATGTTTCTTCATGAAGGCTGAATTTTCCAACGGTGGGGCCAAAGATATTTTCCCTTCCGATTTTTGCATTAAAATCTTCTATTTTAATATCATGACCAGGGTAGCGGTCATATGCTGTTTCTAGGCGCACGTATAATATGTCTTTATCTTCGGTCGGAGCATGGGCGCAAATGAGACTAATGTAGAAGAACTTCGCTTGTATACGGATTATAGCAATTCGCTCATCTACTGGAGTAAATCTGGAGACGAGGTCTTTTATTCCCTTTTATATTAACCATAACTCCGCAGTCAAATTCAGTCTCGTTTCATGGCAGCTATAATAAAGGGCGTCAAGGCGAAAACTACGCCTGTTCTGTACAACGTGCGCACATTCCTATTGCAGATTCGCAGATCGTGGTCCTTTATACGTTTGCGGGGGTCGTCAACATTAGGGGTTGGGTTTTCCGAGAGTGGTCAACTAACCCGACGCCTCAACCCATTTTTTATAGTTCTTATGGGCGAACTCGCGGCACATATTAGCTCACTATTTCATTGTGGGTGATGAGAATAGCTCCCCAGGTGGCACCGCGGTTAGGTCAGTGTCCACAATTGAGATGAAAGAGGACCAAGATAAGCCTGGACTTCGCCATGTTAAAGCCAATCAGAGTCGTTGCTTGGTATCTATCATCCCCTACGTCACCCACAAAACGCATTTGAAGTCGCAATATTTTTGGGGGATTTGGGGGCGTTTTTCAATAATTGAAAAATTATAATATTTATATATCCAAAACATTTTTTCCATTGATCGAATTTAAATAGCTTTTAATATCAAAGGTATTGAAATTAAATATATACAATTAAATAATACAAATGATCTCTGATATATGCTATGTTCATTCAATTGCCATCATTCATCCTGACATTTGTTTACATAGAAACGGTATTTGCGATTTAAATTGTTTATTTATATTTTTGTTGTTGTTGTTTTTTGCAAGATGTAAAATTTTAAACATTTTTAATATTTGCCAACCAAAAAAAGGCAAACAGTCGTTTTTTGTTGTTGTCGCTGTTTAAATGCAAATAAATTGTATTTATTGGCTAGTGCAGGTTTTTATTATATTTATTGTTTAACCTGTATATATACACACACATCCGAGTATATGTTTGATTCAGCCAATATAAAAATCAGACGATTTATTGATAAATATGTACAATTAAAGCCCTACAGCGATTGACTGATAGTATACAATTATGGTGCACACACATAATCACAAATACATGCAATATATGTGTTCTACAATATTTGCCAACATTCGTGGATGTTGGTAGGGTATTATCCGGTTTGATTCAATAATTCTGTTGAACATTTCAGTCAAATGCAGCAAAAAACAAATATCACATTTTATTATATAAAAATACATATTGTTAAAAAAAATTAACAAATAAATAAAATACGCTAGTTGAAAAAATAAAATAAAAATCAATTATTAGTTAATATTGTGGTGTATTGAATGACAAGCATTAATTTAAATGTTGCTGTATATGTTTTTTGTTTAATTAAATTTTATACACAAAAGTTAGATTAGATTGGTTTTTTTAACATAAAAATGGAAGATTTTATAATAAAGGGTTATATATTTCATATATTTCTGTTACAAAAGTATGAGACTGGAATTAGTAATCTGGCAAACTAACTGGATCGATTAACTTCTCACAACGCTTAACAAATTTTAATAACTACTACAAAAATGGCAATTTTGTACAGCCCTGCTTTGAGATTAGACCATGGTTTATATAATCGTCCAACTACGCAAGTAAGTGGAAAAAATGCGAAGAATTTTGAAGAGACTACAGGGGTTATAAATATTGGCCTATGCATCATTGTTGCTGCTATAAGTAAACCCATGCCCCAAATGTGTCGATTTCTTGTCGCTCTCAGGAATTAGGAATTAACAGTAATTGGAACTCTTTTCAATTACTTGAAGGTTCTCAGAACCTCAAATATTACTTTATATGGAGGTAGGTGTAGAGCTTAATGTGAACAAGTGAAAAAAAGTTATGCCAAATTTCGTGCAAATCGAATGATATATAACAACATTGGTGCCCCATATCCATTAAATCGGACGAATATATATATGGGAGCTACATCTAAATTCGAACCGATATACACGAAAGATCATTCTTACTTACTTAATTAGTGCGCTTTACCCAATTTCGTGCAAATCGAAAGTTATATAAGGACTTTGATGCCCATTTACATAAAATCAGACGAAAATATATATGGGAGCTATAGCAAAATCTGACCCGATTTTCTCGAAAATTAACACACGTCATTCTAGACTTAATTCAGTGTGCCAAATTTTGTGCAAATCGAATGATATATAGGGACTTTGATGCAACATTTACCTTATATCGGACAAAAATGTATATGGGAGCTATATCTAAATCTGAACCGATTTTTCCCAATTTCAATAGAGTTCGTCCTTGGGCCAAAAAAGTGACTTGTACCAAATTTCATCCAAATCGGATCATAAATTCGACATATACTTTGTTTACAATTTAAGTGATTCTATGCATATTCTCTATCTCGTTTCTTTTTACCTGTTACAAACATATGCACAAAGACGTAATACCCTGTACCAAAATGTGGTGAAGGGAATAAATAACGAAAATCGAGAGGTATATGGGAGCTAGGCCTAAGTGTGATCCGATATATTTAATTTCTTCAGGTTCGAGTTTTTATTTCGATATCCTCCATCGGTAGAATGATGAAACAGATAACTAAATTGTCTTTAAATGCCGTACTTTTTAAGCAATAAACTGACAATTTCCAGTAAAAAATATCCCATATAACATGGAAGAATGCGCCTATATGAACACAACCTCAACACAAGGATCACATCAATTAGCGGACGGGATCGACTATATGGTATCCCTCAGACGTCGCATTTTTGAAGGACCATTAACATGAAATTGGATGAAATAAAATATAAGATATTTACCTAACTGTGAACAAACTAGATGAATCCATAAACATGTCATTCGTTTGCTACAATGGGACAACAAATGACACCCTTTCGGAAATATATATGGGCTATGTCTGTACTTCTACCATCATTGTATGCTCAATTTTGAACGTTGTGCAAAATGTCATGTCAATCTGACAAAGATGAGGAGTTTGGTACACCATTTACTTCAAATCGGACCAAAATATGTATGGAAGCTATATCCAAATATGAACTGTATGAATTTTGTACCAATCGGCCTAACTTTGGGTCTTTGGTGCACCATTAATTTAAAATCGGACCAAAATCTATATCAGAGCTATATCCAAATCTGAACCGATTCCAACAAAATTTGACACAAGTTCTACTATAGTAACTATATATGGGAGCTATATGTAAATCTGAACCGATTTTTCCCAATAGGGTTCGGCTTTTGGGCCAAATAAATGAGCTGTGCCAAAATTCATCCAATTCGAATCATAAATGCGATCTGCAAAGGGGACCGATATTTATACTTTTTAGTGGGGAGATTTCGTACCAAATTGGAATCTAAAAATACCAACCATTAGGGTTATAAAATGTGAACAAAATACCGTTATATGGGGACTACCCGAAAAATTGGATAAATATTTATAGTTTTTAATAGGGATATTTCTTACCCACTGAGAAACACAGAATTCCAGATAATTCTGTTAAAGAACGTGTCCAAAATCCTTAAAATGCTATTGAAAACTTCAGCACCCTATCTTAATTCCTTCAGAAGATAGCGCGATTACAACAGACGGACTAACAAACTGATCAAGAATATATATACTTTATAGAGTCGGAAGTGAATATTCGGGTGTACCGTTATATGGGGCTACAGGAAAAAGTGGATCTGTATTTATAATTTTAGTACACAATAAAGACTGAATGATTCAAATCAACGAATTCGGTTGAAAACGCAATCAAAAACACAAAAATATCGAAAAATGGGGGGTACCCTTATATGTGAGCTGATTAAGAATATATTCTTTATAGGGGCCGGAAATATTTTTTTTGATAAGTTACAAATGGAAATGAAAACTTAATATACCCGCCATACTATGGTGGATGGTATAAAAACGGCATACTGTGCCTTAGGACAGTCCTACTTCCTGAGAGCGACGAGAAATCGACACATTCGGATCTTCGACAACACTTTCACTTACAGCAGCGACGTTTTCAGCGGAACCAGTTTGACAGATGTCGAATTCCAGCCAATTAACTTTGAAACCAATTAGTGAATAAGCCCATTTAATTAGATGTACAAATTGCACATAATCGATATTTTGATAGGGTAGATAAGGTTGAAAAGAGGGGTGGTTTACACGACCACATGTCCAATATTAGGACATATGGTCGTGTGGTGCCTGTTGTCCACTATAGAAATGGAAGAAAATTATAAGAAATCATCTTTGGATTTGGTTTTCCAAAACTTCTAGGAATTCTTTTTTGTGGGTGAAGTCCATCAGTTTTTTGCATTCACATCCCCTTAGGTCGGCTACTTCACGAAATGTATATTTTTCTAAGAATGTACTAACGTCTCGCTGTCTTCTCCACACGCTCTACACCAGTTGCTTCCCTTTCATCTAATCTTGTGTAAGTTGTTGTTGTTGTAGCAACATAATACATGTCGTTTTGTCATGCATCGTCTGGTTCAGCTTCTTCTACCTCCAAATTCAGGAATGCTGCAACTTCAGCGGGTTGCGTCCAAAGTGAATTCGGCGATAGGTGAGTAGGCTTAGTTGGGCAATTGAAGAGGTGCAACGTGTCGCGTGGTCCTAGTCCACATGCCGGACATGTGTTAGGTATCGAGCCGTCAATTCTTGTCCAATATGAATTGAGGCGGTTGCACCATCCTGATCTTAGTTGAGCTAAGGCTACTCGTGTTTGCTTTGACAGCTGCTTCTCCTCAGCTACGATGGATGGGGGGTGGTCTCCAATTATGGCATTCACTCGATATTGCTCTACTGCCTGAGCGACTGCATCTGTGTGAATACCATTCAGACCTGCTTGATAGGCTTCTTGATCTAGGGGATCACGCTTGTACCTTTGGACCTCTCTTTCTAAATCATGAAGATCTTTCCTGGCGTGTCTGTGTGGGGGAGTCCTGTCCATAAGGCTATGACAGGGATAACATCCCTTATGGACAGTCTTGTGTAAGTGGGTATGCCGGCTGTTATGTCTTGTGAGAATACCGATCAATCTGCAGGGTTACTATTATCGATCGTTGTAAATTATCATAAAAAAACTCCATCGAAAGCCAAATTTAATGTGAGTTTTTTTAAATTGTATGACTGCAGGCAATTTAGTCGACACCTCTAACAAACGAATTAACCTTTGGAAATTCTGATCAAAGTACTTTAATAGTCCAATTTGCATTTATCCCTTTAAATTGTATGCAACCGTTCGGTTTTATATTCCTTAAAAAAGTAAACATTGTTTTTATTTCCCTATTTAACTTTCCTTTCCTCATTTCCCATTTAAATTTCTCTTTTAAAATTTTCCAAAATTACAAATTGAAGATTCTATGAAATAAAATGACATATTTAAGGAAATAAAAAACATATTTAAGGAAAGTTCTCCCCTCTTGTTTGTACGTGGGGAAAAGTCATTGCTTGCCTTGTTTAAATTACATTAAAATCATAAATTAATTTTTAATGTTTTCATAATGTTGTTTTGTTCATTGCCTTGATGTGTTTTGTTTTTGCTTTAGTATTTCATTGCGGCAGGATAGGCATTCTCCTCTGCTTTTTTTCGTTTTCAGTTGGTGCGGATTGACTATGTAGTATTTGCGTGTTTGCCCTTCTGGTTGGTTTCCTTCGTTCATTTGGTTTGGCTGGTTGGTGTTTTTCATTTCCATTGAAGTTGTTGTTATACTGTTACGTTTTTTTTATTCTTTGGTGTTTTATTGAGTTAATTCAAATTTAACTTGAAAACTTCCTCCTTAAAGAATACAATTTTTTATTGCTTCCTTTCAACCTCTCTGCCTGCCCCCCACATAATAACAACTGCAAATTAGTAGCACTTTACAATGTATTCATGCATGTAGACAGGTTGGCAGCCAGTTGGGCAGACTGACAGACACAGCTACACACATTACTGTGCGTTAACACCTTGGCATTTTGAGGGCAAGGTATGGTGGTGATGCTGCTGCTACTTCTGCCGCTGTTTGCTGGTGGTTTTATTGCTTTAAAAAGTTAATAAGCAAACATATCTACAGACGCTAATGAAATATAAAGGAGAAAACTTTTCTGTTTCCACTTTTTTCCAACAAAAATATTTGCTTGAATGATTTGGTGAAAAACCAAAAAGAAAAGTTTTTTCTGTTATTCAGTTAAAACTTTAGAAAATATTTGTAATTACCTACTTTTGGGGATTAAATAGATTTATTTGGAAATGATAAATGGATTATATAGAAAATAAAACGAAACTTGAACTTTTAACCTGAGTTGTAAAATTTGGAACGAGGATCACATGTGGAGTTTAGACAGAAAATACTGAAGGCGTGGATTTTTTAAAGATTCATTTTTCAAAGGCCTTCATAGGCGTGGATTTTTTAAAGATTATTTTTTCAAAGGCCTTCAGAGGCGTGGATTTTTTAAAGATTATTTTTTCAATGGCCTTCAGAGGCGTGGATTTTTGAAAGATTATTTTTTCAAAGGCCTTCATAGGCGTGGATTTTTTAAAGACTAATTTTTCAAAGGCCTTCACAGGTGTGGATTTTTTAAAGATTCATTTTTCAAAGGCCTTCATAGGCGTGGATTTTTTAAAGATTAATTTTTCAAGGGCCATCATAGGCGTGGATTTTTTAAAGATTAATTTTTCAAGGGCCATCATAGGCGTGGATTTTTTAAAGATTCATTTTTCAAGGGCCATCATAGGCGTGGATTTTTTAAAGATTCATTTTTCAAGGGCCATCATAGGCGTGGATTTTTAAAGATTCATTTTTCAAGGGCCATCATAGGCGTGGATTTTTTAAAGATTCATTTTTCAAGGGCCATCATAGGCGTGGATTTTTTAAAAGATTCATTTTTCAAGGGCCATCATAGGCGTGGATTTTTTAAAGTTTCATTTTTCAAAGGTCTTCAGAGTTGTGGATTTTTTAAAGATTAATTTTTCAAAGGCCTTCATAGGAGTGGATTTTTAAAAGATTAATTTTTCAAAGGCCTTCTTAGGCGTGGATTTTTTAAAGATTCATTTTGCAAGGGCCATCATAGGCGTGGATTTTTTAAAGATTCATTTTTCAAGGGCCATCATAGGCGTGGATTTTTTAAAGATTCATTTTTCAAGGGCCATCATAGGCGTGGATTTTTTAAAGATTCATTTTTCAAAGGCCATCATAGGCGTGGATTTTTTAAAGATTAATTTTTCAAAGGCCATCATAGGCGTGGATTTGTTAAAGATTATTTTTTCAAAGGTTATCATAGGCGTGGATTTGTTAAAGATTATTTTTTCAAAGGTTATCATAGGCGTGGATTTGTTAAAGATTATTTTTTCAAAGGTTATCATAGGCGTGGATTTGTTAAAGATTAATTTTTCCAAGGCTTCATAGGCGTGGATTTTTTAAAGATTAATTTTTCCAAGGCTTCATAGGCGTGGATTTTTTAAAGATTAATTTTTCAAAGGCCTACATAGGCGTGGATTTTTTAAAGATTCATTTTTCAAAGGCCATCACAGGCGTGAATATTTATATAGAATATTTTTCCAAAGGCCTACATAGGCGTGGATTTTTTAAAGATTCATTTTTCAAAGGCCATTATAGGCGTGAATATTTATATAGAATATTTTTCCAAAGGCCTACATAGGCGTGGATTTTTTAAAGATTCATTTTTCAAAGGCCATCATAGGCGTGGATTTTTTAAAGATTCATTTTTCAAAGGCCATCATAGGCGTGAATATTTATATAGAATATTTTTCCAAAGGCCTTGAAAAGAGGCGTGAATATTTATATAGAAAATTTTCAAAGGCCTTGAAAAGAGGCGTGAATATTTATGTGGAATATTTTTGTAAAGGCCTTCAAAGCTAGAGGCCTGCAATTTTATGGAGAATAGAATATCTTTTCAAAGGCCTTCAGAACCGTGAATTTTTTAACGTTTAAGTTTTCAGAGAACTCCAGAGCTACCAGACCTATACTGACAATTTTGCACGAAGAGTAATTTTGCAGGATATTTAAAATACATAAAAAGCAAAGGGATCTGTATATTGGAACTATGCCCATATATGGACCAAGGATAGGAGAAATGTAACCCTCAGAGAACCAGAAGGGCCAATCGCTTACCTGGAGGTAATTAAAACTGATGCACACCCTTCTAAGATTGAAAATATAGTTATTTTATTACAATTAAATCTAAATTCCAAATTTCATTCAACACTTCGAAGGCATAACCTTTAAACGGTCACATGCGGCCTTTTCCAGTTTCTCACGATGATCGGGATGGGCAACTTGTATCAATTCATAGGCACGTTGACGCATATTTTTACCAAACAGCGAAGCAATTCCATGTTCCGTAACCACATAATGGACATGAGCTCTCGAAGTGACCACACCAGCACCAGGCTTAAGGGTCGGCACAATTTTACTCTCACCCTTATTGGTAACCGAGGGCAGGGCAATAATAGGTACACCCTTGCCATCAATACCCTCAGCAGCGCCACGTATAAAATCAACTTGACCACCAAATCCTGAATAAAATCTCGTACCAATCGAATCTGCACATACCTGGCCGGTCAGATCCACTTCTATAGCAGAATTAATGGCAGTCATCCGCGGTAATTGCTTGATCACACTGACACTGTTCACATAATCGATGGCATACATTTCAATGGAGGTGTTATCATCGACAAAATCATATAGAGCCTCATTGCCGATTAGAAAGGATCCAATAATACGACCTTGATGCATTTTCTTATAACGATTAGTGACTGCACCAGCTTTGACCAAATCCACAACACCATTGGCAAACATTTCCGAATGAATACCTAGATCCTTGTGATTATGTAAAGCATTCAGCACAGCATCAGGTATAACGCCAATACCCATTTGCAGTGTGGCTCCATCACATACCAAATTTTCAGCCACCAGCTTACCAATTGCCATTTCCTTTTCACCTGGTTTTCCACCATGTTGTGGTAGCTTGACATCCACTTCAGTCATAAAATCGAAATGTGAGGAATGTATGCATGCATCACCATAAGTCCGGGGCATTTGTTTATTTACTTGGGCGATGATTTTCTTCGAGTTCAACAGCGCCGCCCTTACACAATCCACACTTGTACCCAGCGACGCAAAACCATGCCTATCTGGTGGTGAGACATGTATCAAGGCCACATCGGGCTGGACAATTTTCTTATAAAATAGTAGCGGAATTTCATGAAGGAATATGGCATAATTATCACCACGCCCCTCAGCCACAGCCTGGCGAACATTTCCACCCATGAAGAAGGAGCTGGAACGGAATATTTCACTATATTCGGGGGTGCAATATACGGCAGGACCTTCGGTATGCATATGGCAAACGGTTATATCCTTGAGGCAATTTTCTTTGGCATGCTCCACCATGGCACTGATGAGGACATTGGGAGTTGCAGCTGCTCCTTGGCAAAATACCACATCACCTGATTTGATGCATTTCACAGCTTCCTTAGGTGCCACATTGGGAGGTTTCCTAGCAAGGGGATGTGCAATTTCATTTGAGTAACTGAAGAAATTTTTGACCAGGGATATTAATGGCCACTGATTCCACTGATGTCGGATGGTACTCTTAGCCGCAAATAACAGACGAGTCATTTTTTTGTTTTTTGTGAATCAGATAATCGGTAGAGAAAAGTTCGGTATTTACTGGGAAAAATTTTTGACAATTAAAAAAATATTTTGATGTGATGTGGTTCTACATTAGAATGTATTGAAAACTAAACCTAAGGAAGTACAAAAGTGTCAGTTGGTGTTGCCGACTAATATATACCCTCTGTCTATGGTTTGTTTAGGCCACAGAATTATACGCAGTTTTTCTGATTTTTATTCGGCTTATAATTGTGGCCTATAGAGCGACTCAAAAAAACCCAACTCAAAAACCCGACTCAAAAAAACCCAAAAACAAATTATGTTTTCGGTCCACATCTTCCCAAAATTTATATCTGATTATAACCGAAAGTTATAGGCGTTGTCCTTGACCATTACTGGAACTTAATGGAAAATTTCAAAGCGATCAGTGCTATATTTCCGCCCTATAGTGTGGAACGAAAAAGTATTCGACGGAAAACCAAATTTAAAATGATACAAACAAATCATAACCCACCCAAATCTTTACAGAGATTGTTATGCCGCCACAGTTTAAAATTTATTCGGACGATATTATTCAAATGTTCATTTAATATTAAAACATCTTTCTTATCATAAAAAAATAATTTTTTAATTTATCTTTTATTTTTTATTCCAGATTGTTGCGAATTGTGTATGCTTGGATTTCCGAGCATATATTGACAATCGAAAATTATCTAAAAATATGTTGAAAATATGACAGGCCCGCCTGTAACGATAACTATACCTTTTGGAATTATTATCCTGATCTCAACAATCATAAACTTCTACAAGAAAGGCAACAATAGTGACCAAATAAGTCTGTTTAGTTGTTAAGAAAATACTTTTTTATATATCTTATATAGTTTTTAAATATACGTACATATTTTTAACAAAAAATATTAAATAAAAATAAAGAAAAAAATTACTAAAAATAGGGTTTGTTTTTATGTATGGATACAAATACGATAAGTATACATGCCCCTACGCTTGCGACATTACTGGCAAATTTTACAAAAATACCAAATAGAAAGTAGCCCGCCAAAACAAAAAAAAAAAAAAAAAAAAAAAAAAATAGAAAACCAGTTACCAGTATAAAGGACCACAATCTGCGAATCTGCACTTGGAATGTGCGTACGTTGTACAGAACAGGCGCAGTGTTCGCTTTGGCGGATGTTCTCAAGAAGTACAAAGTCGATATTATTGCCTTACAGGAAATGCGATAATTACGCCCTGTATTACAGCTGCCATGAAACGATACATTTTGGCTGCGGATTTATGGTTAACAGGAGAATAAAAGACCTCGTCTCCAGATTCACTCCAGTAGATGAGCGAATTGCTACAATCCGTATAAAAGCGAAGTTCTTCTACATCAGTCTCATGTGCGCCCATGCTCCGGCCGAAGATAAAGATGAACCGACCAAAGAAATATTTTTCGAGCGCCTAGAAACAGCCCCACTGTTGGAAAATTCAGCCTCCATGAAAAACCATCAGGCATGAGGCTGATTGACTTCGCGGGAGCAAAAAACATGCTAGTTAGCAGCATCAGATTCAAGCATCTCGATATACACAAGGCCACTTGGATTTCTCCCGATCGAACAACGAGAAATCAAATCGATCATGTTGTGATAGACGGAAGGCATTCATCTAGTGTTTTAGACGTCCTATCAATCCGAGGAGCGAATATTGATTCGGACCATTACTGCAGCAAAAGCAACACTTGGGTACCAAAGACCACCATCAAGAAATCCGTGGTACGATCAGGAGTGTCATAATGCTACTGATATGAAAAACGCAGCGTATAGGGCAACCCTGCGGAGAAAGAAGAACAAAAACGTGAGCGTGAGCAAATCGAAATATACAGGGGTCAGGATGAAGTCCGAAAATTCTGCCAACGGGCAAATCACCAAACCGAAGGCTTTGGTGCAGGCACATCCTTCTGTAGAGATGAAGAAGGAAACCTGGTGACATACAGACAGCGTGCTTAGGATATGGAAGGAGCATTTTGAGAATCTTCTGGTATCAAATAGTAGCGGTGAAGTGGATACGCCAGAACCAATAATAGATGACGGTATGGAGTGTATACCACCTAGGTAAGATGAAGTCAGAATAGTAATCAATCGGCTGAAGAATAATAAAGCAGGTGCCGATGGGTTACCAGCAGAAATATTCAAGACTGGTGGACAGATGCTGGTCAGGTGCATGCACCAGCTGATTAGCACAATTTGGCTAGATGAATGCATGCCCACTGATTCTCTCGTGCACAGAAAAGGAGATAAGACGATATGTGCCAACTATAAAGGAATAAGTCTTCTTCCCATCGCATACAAAGTGCTATCCAGCGTATCAGACCTGGCAAATCCACCATTGACCAGATTTTCACTCTGCGTTCGGCTAAGCAGGATAACTTTAACAGGCACAAGGTCAGCAGTTAAAGTCGGAAAGGATCACTCGGAGCCTTTTAATACCGAACGAGGATTCAGACAAGGTGATAATTTGTCGTGTGACCTACAGCTTCGAGGTAGTAAGATTTTATATACCTTGGTACTGCCATAAGCAAAACGAATGGTTCGCTTTTTCTGGTTCACGCAGAAGGGGAAAGCCACGAATAAGATGGAACGATCAAGTGGTAGATAACATTGCCGTATGTTGTCTTTCAAACTGAAAAAAAACTGCGCATAAGACCGACGCGCCTGGAAATCTTTTTTAAGCTCGGCTTATGAAACGCTAGTTCTGTCACAAGCCAGCTAAGAAGAAGAAAGTGAAATATCTAAACACAGCCACGTTGGTTGGAATATATGGCTAGGACCTACAAAATATCTAAAATCATCCGGGACACTTATATATAGGGACTACACGTCTGTAATATTAAATGACAGCCACTTTGATTGGAAAATCGGTGAAAGGGAACAACATTTTACCAATTGAAATTATGTCAAATTGCAAAACTTGCACCACAACATGTTTTCTTTATTTCTTAAAAATGTCCTTAATATCCCTATTTTTTCTCAAAATGAATTAATTTCCCAATGACAACAAGCATTCAACAACAATCTATATCAAAAATTTCTCAAATACACTAATTTCCAGCCATTTAAAGCTAATTAAACGTTTTTGCAAACTATCATGATTTTCATAGTTCTCCGTTGTGAAAATACTTGTTTCGATCGATACACATACAAACTACACAATCTTCCCTAAACAATGGTACAAATTTGATGTCAATACGTTTATTCATTACTGAGTTATAACCATTTAAAGTTAACCTTGTGTCAAAATATAGCGGCTACACGATTCTGTTGGCCTGGTACCTCAAATTGAAAAAATGCTTGAAATTGGCATTTTCACAAAAGCGAAAAAGTACAAACCGCCAGCATCATTGCCACATTGTTCGATTTTTCTTTGATTTGATGGTTGGTTCACAAATTCTGAGCATACTTTCAGGCGCATCATTTAAAATTATATGCATCTGAATGTTATATGGCTCGTGATTTTAATGTAACGCCTAAAAGTATGCTCAAAATTGTTAACTAACATTCAAACACTATAGTAGCGATCTGGTAACATTGCAGTTTTTTGTTTTTGCCCATTTGCGATTTCTTCATTTTTCCAATTTGAGGTACCAGGCCAACAGAATCGTGTAGCCGCTATATTTTGACACAAGGTCAACTTGAAATGGCTATAACTCAGTAATGAATGTACGTATCGACATAAAACTTTTACCGTTGGTTAGGGGAGATTGTGATATGTGTTTAAGATTTCACAAGGATAAAACTCATTTGCAAAGTAAAATATTTATTAGTATAGGAAAATGTTGATATTATATGTTTGTTGATTGGTTTTGAAAAACAATAACGAATGTCGGGAAAATTAAGGAAATAAAGAAAACATGTTGTGGTGCAATTTTATCAAGTGAACATCATTTCAATAGGCAAAAGTGCTGTTCGCATTCTCATTTTCCAATCAAAGTGATTGAAATTTGATATGATTTTCAGATATTTATTAGTATAGGAGATATTTTGAATGTCCTCACCGTAGTTTCCTAACCAAAGTGGTTGTAATGGGGTATTTCTATACTAATCTATACTAATAAAAGAGTAAAGTGATTGACTGAGTTAAGGACGACGAAACGGTTGAAGCTAGAATCTTGAAATTTTAGGTGAGTGTCACTCTTGGTCCAAAGGTGACAGATAAGGCTAGGTTTTTGGAAATTCGTACTAGAACGGTACGAAAAGTACTAAATATGGTATCATTTGTATTTGGCGAACCAGTAGAGCCAGAACTCTGAAATTTGGATTGAGAGTCACTGATGGAGTGTAGAATAGATGTAGCAAAGGGCTTTTTGGAAATTCGAACTATAAGTATCCGAAAAGTACTGAAATGTACTAAATTTAGTACAATTTCGTAGCATGTGAATGTATTGAGCTAAAAACTTGAAATTTGGAATGCAAATTAAGGTTGAGAAGTAGGGTCGATATGAGGAGAGTTTGGGAAGCGTGTACTCATGTGTACGAAAAGTACTATATGGTACTATATTTGGTACACATTTGATTCGGAGGTACAAATCGAGCTGGAATCCTGAAAATTGAAAGTAACATTACCGTCGGAGTGTAGGATTGGGATATGTACGTAGTTTTGGAAATTTTTACTTATGTGTACGAAAAGTACTAAATCGTACTATAATTGGTACAATTTGGATTTGGGTGAACCGATAGAGCTGGAACAATGCAATTTGGAGTCAGGATCACTGTTGGGGTGTATGATTATGGTATGTAGAGAATTTTGAAAATTCGTACTAAATTGGATATGGGTGAACCGATAGAGCTGGAAGCGTTACATTTGGGGTTAGGATCATTGTTGGGGTAGAATTGAGCTATTTAGGAAATTTTGGTACTTCCTACTAATGTGAACTAAATTTTGTAGAATTTGAATTTTGGGTGAACCGATGCGATGAAGTTTTGGAAATTTGTACTAAATGGTACCAAATTCGGGTTTGAGTGAACCGATTGAGCTGGAATTTTAAAATTTGACGTTCGGATCACTTTTGGGGTGTATTAATTTTCAAAACTTTCCACAAAGTTTTCGAAATTCGTACTAATGTGTACTAAATTTAGTATAATTTAACTTTTAAGTGAACCAATGGAGCTCGAAACCTTGAAATTTGGAAATAAGGTTACTGTTAGAGTTTAGGATTGGGGTATGGATGTAGTTTTGGAAATTCATACTTATGGGTACTAAATTTGGTACAATTTGAATTTTGTGTGAACTGATAGAGCTGGAATCCTGCAATTTGGAGTTACGATCATTGTTGGTATGTAGTATTGAGCTATGTAGAAAGTTTTGGAAATTCGTACTAATGTGTACTAAATTTGGTACAAATTAATTTTTTGCTGAACCAATACAGCTGGAATCCTGAAATTTGGCCTTAGGGTTACTGTTGGGATGTATGATTGGGATGATTGTACAAAATGGTACCAAATGTGGATTTGGGTGAATCTTAAAATTTGGTGTTAGTATCACTGTTGGAGTGTAGGATTGGGCTTTGTAGGAAATTATGAAAATTCATACTAATGTGTACTAAATTTTGTACAATTTAAATTTTGGGTGAACCAATACAGCTGGAATCCTGAAATTTGGAGTTAGGGTTGAAGTTGGGATGTAGGAAATTTGTACTAATGTGTACAAAATAGTACCAAATGTGGATTAGAGTGAACCGATAGAGCTAGAACCTTGAAATTTGATGTTAGCATTACTGTTGGGGTGTAGGTTTTGCTATGTTGGAAGTTTTGGAAATGTCTACTAATGTGTAATAAATGGCACTAAATTTGGTACAGTTTGGATTAAAAGCTAACCGAAAGAGCTGGAATCCTGAAATTGTGTAATAAGATTTTTATTGGATTGCATGATTTCCATTAGAAGTTATGGCAATTTATATTAATGTTTACTAACTGGTACTTAATTTTGGTGAAGTTATACTAGAATTTTGGAAAATTTACACCAGTGCAAAGGATAAAAAATGACAACAAATTTTGTATAGAGCTAAATTTCTTTTGCGGTGAGAATTGGTGTGCAGGGTTGAGATATGGAGGTAGTTTTGGAAAAGGGTACTATAAGAGAACATAGATACTAAATGGTTCCAAAAGTGTTAATAATGTTTGGTACTGCGTTTTAAATACTTCCCACATTCGCTAACGAAGTAGCGGGTATATGATAGTATATAATAAAACATATATATGTTATATGTGTTTTATTTAAGTTCACTTTTGAAACCACGAAATAGGTTACCCAATATTGATATTTTATTTAACTTACCAATTTCCATCTCATTGAAATAAATGTCACCGAGTTTTATTTTTTGTAATTATTTATATTTTTATTGTTTCTTTTGTTTTCCATTTCCATCTCAATAAATTATTCTTTAATATAATATTTAGTTTAGTTTTACTTCATTTCGTTTCTGCCTTTGTTTTCAATTTGTTTATTTAGTTTTTTAATTATGTTTTTTTGTTTCATAATTATTATTTTATTCGCATACTCATCTTCATTATGGTACAATACAAATATATTTTATATATGTATATTTACAAATTTATAATTAATTAATTTTAATAATACTTTCATCTTCGTGTACTATATGTATGTATGTAGATATGGCTAACATTAATGTATATAGTACTTAGTATGTAACTTTGTTTTTTTTTTTTTAATTTTGTTTTTGGTATGAGTGTATGTTATTTATTTTTTTTTTTATTTTTTGGTATATGTTTATGTTTGTATATATTTTTGTATTTATTAATTTTGTATTATCATAATGCAGCAAGTTGTTGTTGTTTGTTTTGGTTTTGTTTGTATGTATGTAATATAATGATTATTTATAACACGAACTTTCCATTTTATGCCCACTTGATTTTTAAGTTTTTTTTTTTTTGGTTTTGTATTGATAGCCATTTTGAATGCCATTATCATTAGAAATGTTGAGTCGTATGGATTTTTGTTTAAATTTTAATTTTTTTATTTATTTATTTTGTATACTAATTTGTTTTATAAATATAATTTGTAATTCCTAACAGAGGGGTTTTCGTTTTTTTTTTTTATTTTGGGGATATGCGCAATTAACAACTTATTTTTCTTTATAGACATTTAATAATAGTTTTATTTCAATATTTCCTTGTGAAGCTTTTGAAGTGGGCATAATGAATTTAATATTTTATTAAATATTTAAAGACATATTCTGTTTTTAAAAATTAAATTGTAAATATTAATTACAGTAGCCCATTTCAAGTTTTCAATAAATATATAATTTTAAATATTGTGTTTTATTTATATATTTTCAATATTTATTTTAAATTTAATTAACTTAACGATATGCTAATATTTACTTTTATCTCATAACATTTATATACTAATTATTTATTCGTACGTATATAATTTTTTAGTTTAGTTTATTTTTCTATTGTTCTAAAATGTAGTTATTCAATTAGATATTAATTACCAAAAACATAATAAACCAAAAATGTACTTTGTTCAAAATTACAAAACAATTGATTGATGAATTAATGAATGAAATAATATTAAAAAAACAATTTAAAATATTCCAATTATATTAAATTATTTTCAGAACCCTTTATACTGCGCCTGCGGAATTTATGTAAAATATTATAGAGTGTAAAAAAATTAGATTCTACAAGGAGCCAGTCATATGCCGAAGCAATAAACCACTTTATTTGGCTTTTGGAAGTTAATAACAGTTTGGTGCTAGACGATTTCAGTGACCGCACCTCGTCTGAATTCATACCACCTACCCACCTGATTGCCAAGGTTTCAGAGAGTTAACCTATGGTTGCTTTAGAGAGCTGCCGTTTCCGTCAGATCCTTGGGTAGCCCAAACTTCCCAGGGGTGACTGTACTTTTGACTGAGCGTGATGAGCATAGTACAACACCTGAAGAACCCAACGTAAAATAACTCACTTCACGAGCATAAGCGAAACAAATAAAATAGTCGTTATATTGCCCGGCCGAACTTTTTATACACTCCACCAGGTGGTGTGCATTCAAAATTCCTTACATCGGTTGAGACCTGTATATGAGGACTATGTTTGTACATTATGTGGCAGTAGGTTCTTCAAGCTCTGAAAAAATAATATCCCCAAAGTACAGACACTCAGGTTGGAAAACTGGGATAGGACATTCGTATGCTGAAACATTTCTAGAAATTAGTTTTTATTCACTAGGAATACAATATGCCCAAATATGAGATGAGAAAATTAGGTTAAAAATTAATGTAAAAAATCGAAAATTTCATACAAATATTTTTTTTTTTTTTGAATAAAGCCTTTAAAATATCGGGACCTTAATATGAAGGCGACGTCAACACAATAACCTATTTCGAAATTTTGGTGGAGAGCGCCGTTTATGGGGGATATATCATAATAGAAAATTTATACATTATAACAGAAAATTTTAAAACCTTCAAAATACTGACAATGGGAATCTAACCTTAAATTCGGGATATGTCAAAACACGGGCCTATATTGTCCATTTTTATACACTTCACAACTATGTTGCCAGGGTATTATAGCTTTGTGCAGACCCAATAGTTTTTAACGTATTTGAGTATACCCATCGTCATTTATCGACTAGCTGAGTCGATCTAGACATGTGTCCATCCATCCGTCTGCCCATTATAATTTGTAAACAAGAGTTCTGCATGTAGGATGGGTTCTGGCTAATGAATACCCCTATTGTTTTTGTTAAAGATCGGTTAATATTTAGGGGATGAAATGGACCAATAACTTTTTTCTTGTAGGGTTTTCTGGTCGCTATTGTGGCCGTAATTTTTACATGGAGTTGGGGGTTGGGCCAAAGAATAATCATTCCTGCTTTGATAAAGATCGGACAATATTTAGCGGGTCAAATGGTGCCTGACTTTTGTGTGAAAAATGACAAAATTTGTATTCTGTTGTGTATATATAGACCCGAGAAGTTGATAGTGTATACAAGAGGAGTGGTTGACCTTTAAATTGATACCAAATATATTGTCGTTTGCATGTCGGATGTGGGAGTTACACTTAAATATTTACAAGTGCTTACGTATTCATATATTATTTACTTAGATGGTTTGTGACAGAACTTTCGGTCATTATGCCGAGCTTAGAAAAGATTTCCAGGCGCGTCGGTCTTTAGCGCAGTTTTTTCCAATTTGAAAGATCATTTTCGGCAATGTTGTCTTCAACTTGATCTTTCCATCGTAATCGTGGCCTTCCCCTTTTTCGTGAACCATCAGCCGGTTCGCTTTTATATGCCTTCTGGGTTGGGGCATCTTCATCCATTCTCACAACATGACCTAGCCAACGTAATCGCTGCAGCTCAATACATCTAACAATGTCCATGTCCGAGAATAGCTGGTAGTCATGGTTCATTCCACGGCGATATTCACCGTCAACGCAGATCGGCCCATAGATACTTCGGAGAATTTTTCTCTCAAACACTACAAGAGCTGTCTCATCTGCTTGCGTAAGTACCCATGCATCAGATCCATATAACAGAACAGGTCTGGCGGGAGGTGGCCTTGCTTTTAAGTTGTTTGCTAAGACCATAATAGCACCGGTTGCCATCACTATCCTTCTCCTAATTTCAAAACTGATGTCATTCGTTTTATTTATGGAGGTACCAAGGTATATAAAATCTTTGACTACCTCGAAGCTGTAGTTCTCAAATTCCACAGTTGATCCGAGTCTATTGGTCGTCTTGCGCGTTGATACCATCAGCTTGGTCTTCTCGCCGTTTACAGCCAGATCCACTTTGACAGACTCCCTCTTAATTTGTTCAAAGGTGGCTGTTACCGCTCTCAATGTTCAACCCATTATGTCGATGTCATCGGCGTAGGCGAGTAACATATGTTGGTTGGTGTGCAGAGTGCCATTTCTATAGCGCTGATCACTTTGAAATGTTCCATGTGGATCCTAGTACGGTCAAGGACAACGTTTACAACTTTCGATGATGATCAGATAATAATACTGGGATGAAGTGGACCGAAAACTTAATTTTTTTGTGGTTTTATCGAGTCGATCTATAGGCCACAATTGAAAGCCGAAAATCACAAATCAATTATGTAATCACAATCACGGTGAACGGAATCTTGACAAGTAATTAGAAGGGCTGCACTGAATATTAGAAATATTTGTTGACCTCTAGTCGGTGGAGAGGGTGCAAATATCGCGAAATATTGCCCAAGCTCAGAACATAGAACCACAGAAAGTTAGATTTTCGTGGAAGTTGTGTAGGGTATCATATGGTCGGCCCGTCCGACTATACTCACTGATTTATATACATGTATGTAATTTTTCATGATCTCTTTACAGCAACAACAACATTTACCACATTTACCATTGTATTTTTGGTAGGGTAATTACTGTTCAAAGAGAATCTCAAATGTAAAAATAGAGTCAAGTCTGTTCAGCAAATTAATTTTTTGTAAAAGTAAGCTCAGTACGATAGACTTTTTCCAACAGAAATTTTAAATCGTATTTAAATTTTTCAATTCTTATTGGGTAGGTTTTTTGTTTAAGCAGGGAAAGTTCTGCATAGGTCTATGTTTGGACATAGCACCCATATAAAGATTCCGTCCAATTTGCGTAATAATAAGGATCCACTGACGTGGCTGTAATTTGAAAAAAATCCTCTGGCGAAATTTTTCGATGTCCATCTTTTGACATAACTCTCACATTGAAGAGACACGTGTGCCCTTTTCAGTTTTCCAACCTTAGTGTTTGTAATTTGGAAAGGGGAAATTCCTACGAAAATGTGTAGAAAAAGGGGGTTGAAAAAAATGTTGGAGGATTTCGGTCCTTCCTGCAACACAATATTAAAAAAATAGTTATAAAAAACAGAATGATATGCATTAAGAGGTATTAAATTATATAAAATTAGAAAAAAATAATAATATTAGAAATATTTGGCACACGTTTTTGTATAAATTTGTATGTAATTTACTTATTTTACAAGACTCACATTTAACTATATATTTCCACAATTTTTTTATATATAATTTTTTTTATTAATTAGTATTTTTTCGTTTCATAGAAGCTTTGAGCAATTTAATTTCTAAGTTTAGTTTTTGTTTTTATTATTTATTTTTTGTATAAGTTTTACATTTTATTCCAAAACATTTCTCCAAAAAAAGTTCATAGTTTATAGGCTTTTGTGTATTATTTATAATAAATATTTTCTGGTTTTGAGCTTTGATTTACTTTTTCATGTCTTTTAAAGTTTTCATTTAATTTTGTTTTTAATATTTAATTTGTAGCTAACAAGGAATTACTAATTAATTTAACTAAATGTTTTTTTTATTACTTGGTTTTCTATTTATTTATAACTCTTAGAAATAAGGTGTGTTTATTTACATTGCAAAAATAGAAAAATTCTGAATTAAATCCATAATAGAAAATAACTTTGGTATACATAATAATAATAATAATAATAATATATACAATTAAATTACAAATAAATATTTAGGTTGTTTTTTTGTAAGTTTGGTTTAAAGCTGATTTCATTTTATTTTCCATTTGTTTATATTTTTTATACACTTATATTTGTAACTTAGAAAGATTTAATAATTAACTAATGCATTAATGCTAAATGCCAATATATTTGATTTGAAAAAATGTTGGTTTTGGGTTTTTTATTTTAAATGGTGATTAATGTATTTTTTATACCAACTTAAGAGACATAATAAGCGATATAATTACAACTCGTACTCTCATA
>NW_026879150.1:0-25662 GCF_032173495.1 Musca vetustissima
AATCGACAAAATCCGTTAGGCGAAAGTTTGTTTTTCGGCATAGGGTGTATATATTCTGAAAGTACATTTTGAGACCTTTCAATTGATGTGGGTCTCCATACTGCATCCATTTTAGTTTTTGCGCAATATGGCGTTTTCTACCCAGAGTTCCCACTGTCACTGAGACTTGCAACCAAAATCGAGAAAATCCGTTAGGCGAAGGTTTGTTTTTCGGCATATGGTGTGTATATTCTGAAAGTACATTTCGAGACCTTTCAATTGATGTGCGTATCAATACTGCATCCATTTTAGTTTTTGCGCAATATGGCGTTTTCTACACAGAGTCCCCACTTTTTTCCACAACATGGCGTTTTCTACACAGACTCCCCATTGTCACTGGAAAATCGAGAAAATCCCCACTGTCACTGAGACTTGCAATGAAAATCGAGAAAATCCGTTAGGCGAAGGTTTGTTTTTCGGCATCTGGTGTGTATATTCTGAAAGTACATTTCGAGACCTTTCAATTGATGTGCGTATCAATACTGCATCCATTTTAGTTTTTGCGCAATATGGCGTTTTCTACACAGAGTCCCCACTTTTTTCCACAACATGGCGTTTTCTACACAGACTCCCCATTGTCACTGGAAAATCGAGAAAATCCGTTTAGCAAAGTTTTTTCTTCGGTATAAGGTGTATATATTCTGAAAGTACATTTCGAGACCTTTCAATTGATGTGGGTCTTCATACTGCATCCATTTTAGTTTTTGCGCTATAGGGCGTTTTCTACACAGAGTCCCCACTGTCACTGAGACTTGCAATGAAAATCGAGAAAATCCGTTAGGCGAAGGTTTGTTTTTCGGCATATGGTGTGTATATTCTGTTAGTTTTTGCGGAATATGGCGTTTTCTACACAGAGTCCCCATTGTCACTGAGACTTGCACGGAAAATCGATAAAATCCGTTTGGCGAAAGTTTGTTTTTTGGCATATGGTGTGTATATTCTGAAAGTACATTTCGAGACCTTTCAATTGATGTGCGTATCAATACTGCATCCATTTTAGTTTTTGCGCAATATGGCGTTTTCTACCCAGAGTCCCCACTGTCACTGAGACTTGCAACTAAAATCGAGAAAATCCGTTAGGCGAAGGTTTGTTTTTCGGCATATGGTGTGTATATTCTGAAAGTACATTTCGAGACCTTTCAATTGATGTGGGTATCAATACTGCATCCATTTTAGTTTTTGCGCAATATGGCGTTTTCTACACAGAGTCCCCACTGTCACTGAGACTTGCAAGGAAAATCGAGAAAATCCGTTAGGCGAAAGTTTGTTTTTCGGCATAGGGTGTATATATTCTGACAGTACATTTTGAGACCTTTCAATTGATGTGGGTCTCCATACTGCATCCATTTTAGTCATCTGAGACTTTCAATGACCCAGAGTCCCCACTTTTTCCACAACATGGCGTTTTCTACACAGACTCCCCATTGTCACTGGAAAATCGAGAAAATCCGTTTGTTTTTCGGAATATGGTGTGTATATTCTGACAGTACATTTTGAGACCTTTCAATTGATGTGGGTCTCCATACTGCATCCATTTTAGTTTTTGCGCAATATGGCGTTTTCTACACAGAGTCCCCACTTTTTTTTGGCGTTTTCTACACAGACCACAACATGGCGTTTTTTTCCCCAACATGGAAAATCCGTTTGCATCCAGCAAAGTTTTTTAGTTTTTCGGTATAAGGTGTATATATTCTGAAAGTACATGTCACTGAGACTTGCAATGGAAATCGAGAAAATCCGTTAGGCGAAGGTTTGTTTTTCGGTATATGGTGTATATATTCTGAAAGTACGTTTCGAGACCTTTCAATTGATGTGGGTCTCCATACTGCATCCATTTTAGTTTTTGCGCAATATGGCGTTTTCTACCCAGAGTCCCCACTGTCACTGAGACTTGCAATGAAAATCGAGAAAATCCGTTAGGCGAAGGTTTGTTTTTCGGAATATGGTGTGTATATTCTGACAGTACATTTTGAGACCTTTCAATTGATGTGGGTCTCCATACTGCATCCATTTTAGTTTTTGCGCAATATGGCGTTTTCTACACAGAGTCCCCACTGTCACTGAGACTTGCAAGGAAAATCGACAAAATCCGTTAGGCGAAAGTTTGTTTTTCGGCATAGGGTGTATATATTCTGAAAGTACATTTCGAGACCTTTCAATTGATGTGGGTATCCATACTGCATCCATTTTAGTTTTTGCGCAATATGGCGTTTTCTACCCAGAGTCCCCACTGTCACTGAGACTTGCAACCAAAATCGAGAAAATCCGCGTATCAATACTGCATCCATTTTAGTTTTTGCGCAATATGGCGTTTTCTACACAGAGTCCCCACTGTCACAGACTTGCATTGTCACTGGAAAATCGAGAAAATCCGTTTAGCAAAGTTTGTATATATTCTGAAAGTACATTTCAAGACCTTTCAATTGATGTGGGTATCAATACTGCATCCGTTTTAGTTTTTGCGCAATATGGCGTTTTCTACACAGAGTCCCCACTGTCACTGAGACTTGCACTGAAAATCGAGAAAATCCGTTAGGCGAAGGTTTTTTTTTCGGAATAAGGTGTATATATTCTGAAAGTACATTTCGAGACCTTTCAATTGATGTGGGTCTCCATACTGCATCCATTTTAGTTTTTGCGCAATATGGCGTTTTCTACACAGAGTCCCCACTGTCACTGAGACTTGCAAGGAAAATCGAGAAAATCCGTTTAGCAAAGTTTTTTCTTCGGTATAAGGTGTATATATTCTGAAAGTACGTTTCGAGACCTTTCAATTGATGGGTATCAATACTGCATCCATTTTAGTTTTTGCGCAATATGGCGTTTTCTACACAGAGTCCCCACTGTCACTGAGACTTGCAAGGAAAATCGACAAAATCCGTTAGGCGAAAGTTTGTTTTTCGGCATATGGTGTGTATATTCTGAAAGTACATTTCGAGACCTTTCAATTGATGTGGGTCTCCATACTGCATCCATTTTAGTTTTTGCGCAATATGGCGTTTTCTACACAGAGTCCCCACTGTCACTGAGACTTGCACTGGAAAATCGAGAAAATCCGTTAGGCGAAGGTTTGTTTTTCGGCATATGGTGTGTATATATTCTGAAAGTACATTTCGAGACCTTTCAATTGATGTGGGTATCAATACTGCATCCATTTTAGTTTTTGCGCAATATGGCGTTTTCTACACAGAGTCCCCACTGTCACTGAGACTTGCAATGAAAATCGAGAAAATCCGTTAGGCGAAGGTTTGTTTTTCGGAATATGGTGTATATATTCTGAAAGTACGTTTCGGGACCTTTCAATTGATGTGGGTCTCCATACTGCATCCATTTTAGTTTTTGCGCAATATGGCGTTTTCTACCCAGAGTCCCCACTGTCACTGAGACTTGCAATGAAAATCGAGAAAATCCGTTAGGCGAGACTTGCAACCAAAATCGAGAAAATCCGTTAGGCGAAGGTTTGTTTTCCGGCATATGGTGTGTATATTCTGAAAGTACATTTCGAGACCTTTCAATTGATGTGGGTATCAATACTGCATCCATTTTAGTTTTTGCGCAATATGGCGTTTTCTACACAGAGTCCCCACTTTTTTCCACAACATGGCGTTTTCTACACAGACTCCCCATTGTCACTGGAAAATCGAGAAAATCCGTTTAGCAAAGTTTTTTTTCGGTATAAGGTGTATATATTCTGAAAGTACATTTCGAGACCTTTCAATTGATGTGGGTCTCCATACTGCATCCATTTTAGTTTTTGCGCAATATGGCGTTTTCTACCCAGAGTCCCCACTGTCACTGAGACTTGCAACAAAAATCGAGAAAATCCGTTAGGCGAAGGTTTGTTTTTCGGCATATGGTGTGTATATTCTGAAAGTACATTTCGAGACCTTTCAATTGATGTGGGTATCAATACTGCATCCATTTTAGTTTTTGCGCAATATGGCGTTTTCTACACAGAGTCCCCACTTTTTTCCACAACATGACTCCCCATTGTCACTGGAAAATCGAGAAAATCCGTTTAGCAAAGTTTTTTCTTCGGTATAAGGTGTATATATTCTGAAAGTACGTTTCGAGACCTTTCAATTGATGTGGGTCTCCATACTGCATCCATTTTAGTTTTTGCGCAATATGGCGTTTTCTACACAGAGTCCCCACTGTCACTGAGACTTGCAAGGAAAATCGAGAAAATCCGTTAGGCGAAAGTTTGTTTTTCGGCATAGAGCGTATATATTCTGAAAGTACATTTCGAGACCTTTCAATTGATGTGGGTATCAATACTGCATCCATTTTAGTTTTTGCGCAATATGGCGTTTTCTACACAGAGTCCCCACTTTTTTCCACAACATGGCGTTTTCTACACAGACTCCCCATTGTCACTGGAAAATCGAGAAAATCCATTGTCACTGGAAAATCGAGAAAATCCGTTTAGCAAAGTTTTTTCTTCGGTATAAGGTGTATATATTCTGAAAGTACGTTTCAAGACCTTTCAATTGATGTGGGTCTCCATACTGCATCCATTTTAGTTTTTGCGCAATATGGCGTTTTCTACCCAGAGTCCCCACTGTCACTGAGACTTGCAATGAAAATCGAGAAAATCCGTTAGGCGAAGGTTTGTTTTTCGGAATATGGTGTGTATATTCTGACAGTACATTTTGAGACCTTTCAATTGATGTGGGTCTCCATACTGCATCCATTTTAGTTTTTGCGCAATATGGCGTTTTCTACACAGAGTCCCCACTGTCACTGAGACTTGCAAGGAAAATCGACAAAATCCGTTAGGCGAAAGTTTGTTTTTCGGCATAGGGTGTATATATTCTGAAAGTACATTTCGAGACCTTTCAATTGATGTGGGTCTCCATACTGCATCCATTTTAGTTTTTGCGCAATATGGCGTTTTCTACCCAGAGTCCCCACTGTCACTGAGACTTGCAACAAAAATCGAGAAAATCCGTTAGGCGAAGGTTTGTTTTTCGGCATATGGTGTATATATTCTGAAAGTACATTTCTAGACCTTTCAATTGATGTGGGTATCAATACTGCATCCATTTTAGTTTTTGCGCAATATGGCGTTTTCTACACAGAGTCCCCACTGTCACTGAGACTTGCAACTAAAATCGAGAAAATCCGTTAGGCGAAAGTTTGTTTTTCGGCATATGGTGTATATATTCTGAAAGTACATTTCGAGACCTTTCAATTGATGTGCGTATCAATACTGCATCCATTTTAGTTTTTGCGCAATATGGCGTTTTCTACACAGAGTCCCCACTTTTTTCCACAACATGGCGTTTTCTACACAGACTCCCCATTGTCACTGGAAAATCGAGAAAATCCGTTAGCAAAGTTTTTTTTTCGGTATAAGGCGTATATATTCTCAAAGTACATTTCGAGACCTTTCAATTGATGTGGGTCTCCATACTGCATCCATTTTAGTTTTTGCGCAATATGGCGTTTTCTACCCAGAGTCCCCACTGTCACTGAGACCTGCAATGAAAATCGAGAAAATCCGTTAGGCGAAGGTTTGTTTTTCGGCATATGGTGTGTATATTCTGAAAGTACATTTCGAGACCTTTCAATTGATGTGGGTATCAATACTGCATCCATTTTAGTTTTTGCGCAATATGGCGTTTTCTACACAGAGTCCCCACTGTCACTGAGACTTGCAAGGAAAATCGAGAAAGTCCGTTAGGCGAAAGTTTGTTTTTAGGCATAGGGTGTATATATTCTGAAAGTACATTTCGAGACCAATTTTGCGCAATATGGCGTTTTCTACACAGAGTCCCCACTTTTTTCCACAACATGGCGTTTTCTACACAGACTCCCCATTGTCACTGGAAAATCGAGAAAATCCGTTTAGCAAAGTTTTTTCTTCGGTATAAGGTGTATATATTCTGAAAGTACGTTTCGAGACCTTTCAATTGATGTGGGTCTTCATACTGCATCCATTTTAGTTTTTGCGCTATATGGCGTTTTCTACACAGAGTCCCCACTGTCACTGAGACTTGCAATGAAAATCGAGAAAATCCGTTAGGCGAAGGTTTGTTTTTCGGCATATGGTGTATATATTCTGAAAGTACATTTCGAGACCTTTCAATTGATGTGGGTATCAATACTGCATCCATTTTAGTTTTTGCGCAATATGGCGTTTTCTACACAGAGTCCCCACTTTTTTCCACAACATGGCGTTTTCTACACAGACTCCCCATTGTCACTGGAAAATCCGTTTAGCAAAGTTTTTTCTTCGGTATAAGGTGTATATATTCTGAAAGTACTTTTCAAGACCTTTCAATTGATGTGGGTCTTCATACTGCATCCATTTTAGTTTTTGCGCTATATGGCGTTTTCTACACAGAGTCCACACTGTCACTGAGACTTGCAACCAAAATCGAGAAAATCCGTTAGGCGAAGGTTTGTTTTTCGGCATATGGTGTGTATATTCTGAAAGTACATTTCGAGACCTTTCAATTGATGTGGGTATCAATACTGCATCCATTTTAGTTTTTGCGCAATATGGCGTTTTCTACACAGAGTCCCCACTTTATTCCACAACATGGCGTTTTCTACACAGACTCCCCATTGTCACTGGAAAATCGAGAAAATCCGTTAGCAAAGTTTTTTTTCGGTATAAGGTGTATATATTCTGAAAGTACGTTCCAAGACCTTTCAATTGATGTGGGTCTTCATACTGCATCCATTTTAGTTTTTGCGCTATATGGCGTTTTCTACACAGAGTCCCCACTGTCACTGAGACTTGCAATGAAAATCGAGAAAATCCGTTAGGCGAAGGTTTGTTTTTCGGTATAAGGTGTATATATTCTGAAAGTACATTCCGAGACCTTTCAATTGATGTGGGTATCAATACTGCATCCATTTTAGTTTTTGCGCAATATGGCGTTTTCTACACAGAGTCCCCACTTTTTTCCACAACATGGCGTTTTCTACACAGACTCCCCATTGTCACTGGAAAATCGAGAAAATCCGTTTAGCAAAGTTTTTTTTTCGGTATAAGGTGTATATATTCTGAAAGTACATTTCGAGACCTTTCAATTGATGTGGGTCTCCATACTGCATCCATTTTAGTTTTTGCGCAATATGGCGTTTTCTACCCAGAGTCCCCACTGTCACTGAGACTTGCAATGAAAATCGAGAAAATCCGTTAGGCGAAGGTTTGTTTTTCGGAATATGGTGTGTATATTCTGACAGTACATTTTGAGACCTTTCAATTGATGTGGGTCTCCATACTGCATCCATTTTAGTTTTTGCGCAATATGGCGTTTTCTACACAGAGTCCCCACTTTTTTCCACAACATGGCGTTTTCTACACAGACTCCCCATTGTCACTGGAAAATCGAGAAAATCCGTTTAGCAAAGTTTTTTCTTCGGTATAAGGTGTATATATTCTGAAAGTACGTTTCGAGACCTTTCAATTGATGTGGGTCTCCATACTGCATCCATTTTAGTTTTTGCGCAATATGGCGTTTTCTACCCAGAGTCCCCACTGTCACTGAGACTTGCAAGGAAAATCGAGAAAATCCGTTAGGCGAAGGTTTGTTTTCCGGCATATGGTGTGTATATATTCTGAAAGTACATTTCGAGACCTTTCAATTGATGTGGGTATCAATACTGCATCCATTTTAGTTTTTGCGCAATATGGCGTTTTCTACACAGAGTCCCCACTGTCACTGAGACTTGCAAGGAAAATCGAGAAAGTCCGTTAGGCGAAAGTTTGTTTTTCGGTATAGGGTGTATATATTCTGAAAGTACATTTCGAGACCTTTCAATTGATGTGCGTATCAATACTGCATCCATTTTAGTTTTTGCGCAATATGGCGTTTTCTACACAGAGTCCCCACTTTTTTTCCACAACATGGCGTTTTCTACACAGACTCCCCATTGTCACTGGAAAATCGAGAAAATCCGTTTAGCAAAGTTTTTTCTTCGGTATAAGGTGTATATATTCTGAAAGTACGTTTCGAGACCTTTCAATTGATGTGGGTCTTCATACTGCATCCATTTTAGTTTTTGCGCTATATGGCGTTTTCTACACAGAGTCCCCACTGTCACTGAGACTTGCAATGAAAATCGAGAAAATCCGTTAGGCGAAGGTTTGTTTTTCGGTATAAGGTGTATATATTCTGAAAGTACATTCCGAGACCTTTCAATTGATGTGGGTATCAATACTGCATCCATTTTAGTTTTTGCGCAATATGGCGTTTTCTACACAGAGTCCCCACTGTCACTGAGACTTGCAAGGAAAATCGAGAAAATCCGTTAGGCGAAGGTTTGTTTTTCGGCATATGGTGTATATATTCTGAAAGTACATTTCGAGACCTTTCAATTGATGTGGGTATCAATACTGCATCCATTTTAGTTTTTGCGCAATATGGCGTTTTCTACACAGAGTCCCCACTGTCACTGAGACTTGCAAGGAAAATCGACAAAATCCGTTAGGCGAAAGTTTGTTTTTCGGCATATGGTGTATATATTCTGAAAGTACATTTCGAGACCTTTCAATTGATGTGGGTATCAATACTGCATCCATTTTAGTTCTTGCGCAATATGGCGTTTTCTACCCACTCTTTTTACCACTACATGGCGTTTTCTACACAGACTCCCCATTGTCACTGGAAAATCGAGAAAATCCGTTAGGCGAAAGTTTGTTTTTCGGTATAAGGTGTATATATTCTGAAAGTACATTTCGAGACCTTTCAATTGATGTGGGTCTCCATACTGCATCCATTTTAGTTTTTGCGCAATATGGCTTTTTCTACACAGAGTCCCCACTGTCACTGAGACTTGCAATGAAAATCGAGAAAATCCGTTAGGCGAAGGTTTGTTTTTCGGAATATGGTGTATATATTCTGAAAGTACATTTTGAGACCTTTCAATTGATGTGGGTATCAATACTGCATCCATTTTAGTTTATGCGCAATATGGCGTTTTCTACACAGAGTCCCCACTGTCACTGAGACTTGCAAGGAAAATCGAGAAAGTCCGTTAGGCGAAAGTTTGTTTTTCGGCATACGGTGTATATATTCTGAAAGTACATTTCGAGACCTTTCAATTGATGTGGGTATCAATACTGCATCCATTTTAGTTTTTGCGCAATATGGCGTTTTCTACACAGAGTCCCCACTTTTTTCCACAACATTGCGTTTTCCATTGTCACTGGAAAATCGAGAAAATCCGTTTAGCAAAGTTTTTTCTTCGGTATAGGTGTATATATTCTGAAAGTACATTTCGAGACCTTTCAATTGATGTGGGTCTCCATACTGCATCCATTTTAGTCTTTCGACTTGCAATGAAAATCGAGAAAATCCGTTAGGCGAAGGTTTGTTTTTCGGAATATGGTGTGTATATTCTGAAAGTACATTTTGAGACCTTTCAATTGATGTGGGTCTCCATACTGCATCCATTTTAGTTTTTGCGCAATATGGCGTTTTCTACACAGAGTCCCCACTGTCACTGAGACTTGCAATGAAAATCGAGAAAATCCGTTAGGCGAAGGTTTGTTTTTCGGAATATGGTGTGTATATTCTGACAGTACATTTTGAGACCTTTCAATTGATGTGGGTCTCCATACTGCATCCATTTTAGTTTTTGCGCAATATGGCGTTTTCTACACAGAGTCCCCACTGTCACTGAGACTTGCAAGGAAAATCGAGAAAATCCGTTAGGCGAAAGTTTGTTTTTCGGCATAGGGTGTATATATTCTGAAAGTACATTTCGAGACCTTTCAATTGATGTGGGTCTCCATACTGCATCCATTTTAGTTTTTGCGCAATATGGCGTTTTCTACCCAGAGTCCCCACTGTCACTGAGACTTGCAACCAAAATCGAGAAAATCCGTTAGGCGAAGGTTTGTTTTCCGGCATATGGTGTGTATATTCTGAAAGTACATTTCGAGACCTTTCAATTGATGTGGGTATCAATACTGCATCCATTTTAGTTTTTGCGCAATATGGCGTTTTCTACCCAGAGTCCCCACTGTCACTGAGACTTGCAAGGAAAATCGAGAAAATCCGTTAGGCGAAAGTTTGTTTTTCGGCATATGGTGTATATATTCTGAAAGTACATTTCGAGACCTTTCAATTGATGTGCGTATCAATACTGCATCCATTTTAGTTTTTGCGCAATATGGCGTTTTCTACACAGAGTCCCCACTTTTTTCCACAACATGGCGTTTTCTACACAGACTCCCCATTGTCACTGGAAAATCGAGAAAATCCGTTTAGCAAAGTTTTTTCTTCGGTATAAGGTGTATATATTCTGAAAGTACGTTTCGAGACCTTTCAATTGATGTGGGTCTTCATACTGCATCCATTTTAGTTTTTGCGCTATATGGCGTTTTCTACACAGAGTCCCCACTGTCACTGAGACTTGCAATGAAAATCGAGAAAATCCGTTAGGCGAAGGTTTGTTTTTCGGTATAAGGTGTATATATTCTGAAAGTACATTCCGAGACCTTTCAATTGATGTGGGTATCAATACTGCATCCATTTTAGTTTTTGCGCAATATGGCGTTTTCTACACAGAGTCCCCACTGTCACTGAGACTTGCAACTGGAAAATCGAGAAAATCCGTTAGGCGAAGGTTTGTTTTTCGGCATATGGTGTATATATTCTGAAAGTACATTTCGAGACCTTTCAATTGATGTGGGTATCAATACTGCATCCATTTTAGTTTTTGCGCAATATGGCGTTTTCTACACAGAGTCCCCACTGTCACTGAGACTTGCAAGGAAAATCGAGAAAATCCGTTAGGCGAAGGTTTGTTTTTCGGCATATGGTGTATATATTCTGAAAGTACATTTCGAGACCTTTCAATTGATGTGGGTATCAATACTGCATCCATTTTAGTTTTTGCGCAATATGGCGTTTTCTACACAGAGTCCCCACTGTCACTGAGACTTGCACTGGAAAATCGAGAAAATCCGTTTAGCAAAGTTTTTTCTTCGGTATACGGTGTATATATTCTGAAAGTACATTTCGAGACCTTTCAATTGATGTGGGTATCAATACTGCATCCATTTTAGTTTTTGCGCAATATGGCGTTTTCTACACAGAGTCCCCACTGTCACTGAGACTTGCAAGGAAAATCGAGAAAGTCCGTTAGGCGAAAGTTTGTTTTTCGGCATAGGGTGTATATATTCTGAAAGTACATTTCGAGACCTTTCAATTGATGTGCGTATCAATACTGCATCCATTTTAGTTTTTGCGCAATATGGCGTTTTCTACACAGAGTCCCCACTATTTTCCACAACATGGCGTTTTCTACACAGACTCCCCATTGTCACTGGAAAATCGAGAAAATCCGTTTAGCAAAGTTTTTTCTTCGGTATAAGGTGTATATATTCTGAAAGTACATTTCGAGACCTTTCAATTGATGTGGGTCTCCATACTGCATCCATTTTAGTTTTTGCGCAATATGGCGTTTTCTACCCAGAGTCCCCACTGTCACTGAGACTTGCAATGAAAATCGAGAAAATCCGTTAGGCGAAGGTTTGTTTTTCGGAATATGGTGTGTATATTCTGACAGTACATTTTGAGACCTTTCAATTGATGTGGGTCTCCATACTGCATCCATTTTAGTTTTTGCGCAATATGGCGTTTTCTACACAGAGTCCCCACTTTTTTCCACAACATGGCGTTTTCTACACAGACTCCCCATTGTCACTGGAAAATCGAGAAAATCCGTTTAGCAAAGTTTTTTCTTCGGTATAAGGTGTATATATTCTGAAAGTACGTTTCGAGACCTTTCAATTGATGTGGGTCTCCATACTGCATCCATTTTAGTTTTTGCGCAATATGGCGTTTTCTACCCAGAGTCCCCACTGTCACTGAGACTTGCAATGAAAATCGAGAAAATCCGTTAGGCGAAGGTTTGTTTTTCGGAATATGGTGTGTATATTCTGACAGTACATTTTGAGACCTTTCAATTGATGTGGGTCTCCATACTGCATCCATTTTAGTTTTTGCGCAATATGGCGTTTTCTACACAGAGTCCCCACTGTCACTGAGACTTGCAAGGAAAATCGACAAAATCCGTTAGGCGAAAGTTTGTTTTTCGGCATAGGGTGTATATATTCTGAAAGTACATTTCGAGACCTTTCAATTGATGTGGGTATCAATACTGCATCCATTTTAGTTTTTGCGCAATATGGCGTTTTCTACACAGAGTCCCCACTGTCACTGAGACTTGCAAGGAAAATCGAGAAAATCCGTTAGGCGAAGGTTTGTTTTTCGGCATATGGTGTGTATATTCTGAAAGTACATTTCGAGACCTTTCAATTGATGTGGGTATCAATACTGCATCCATTTTAGTTTTTGCGCAATATGGCGTTTTCTACACAGAGTCCCCACTGTCACTGAGACTTGCAATGGAAAATCGAGAAAATCCGTTTAGCAAAGTTTGTTTTTCGGCATAAGGTGTATATATTCTGAAAGTACATTTCGAGACCTTTCAATTGATGTGGGTCTCCATACTGCATCCATTTTAGTTTTTGCGCAATATGGCGTTTTCTACACAGAGTCCCCACTGTCACTGAGACTTGCAACTGGAAAATCGAGAAAATCCGTTAGGCGAAAGTTTGTTTTTCGGCATAGGTGTATATATTCTGAAAGTACATTTCGAGACCTTTCAATTGATGTGGGTATCAATACTGCATCCATTTTAGTTTTTGCGCAATATGGCGTTTTCTACACAGAGTCCCCACTGTCACTGAGACTTGCAAGGAAAATCGAGAAAATCCGTTAGGCGAAGGTTTGTTTTTCGGCATATGGTGTGTATATTCTGAAAGTACATTTCGAGACCTTTCAATTGATGTGCGTATCAATACTGCATCCATTTTAGTTTTTGCGCAATATGGCGTTTTCTACACAGAGTCCCCACTTTTTTCCACAACATTGTCCCCATTGTCACTGGAAAATCGAGAAAATCCGTTTAGCAAAGTTTTTTCTTCGGTATAAGGTGTATATATTCTGAAAGTACATTTCGAGACCTTTCAATTGATGTGGGTCTCCATACTGCATCCATTTTAGTTTTTGCGCAATATGGCGTTTTCTACCCAGAGTCCCCACTGTCACTGAAACTTGCAATGAAAATCGAGAAAATCCGTTAGGCGAAGGTTTGTTTTTCGGAATATGGTGTGTATATTCTGACAGTACATTTTGAGACCTTTCAATTGATGTGGGTCTCCATACTGCATCCATTTTAGTTTTTGCGCAATATGGCGTTTCCTACACAGAGTCCCCACTGTCACTGAGACTTGCAAGGAAAATCGAGAAAGTCCGTTAGGCGAAAGTTTGTTTTTCGGCATATGGTGTATATATTCTGAAAGTACATTTCGAGACCTTTCAATTGATGTGGGTATCAATACTGCATCCATTTTAGTTTTTGCGCAATATGGCGTTTTCTACCCAGAGTCCCCACTGTCACTGAGACTTGCAAGGAAAATCGAGAAAATCCGTTAGGCGAAGGTTTGTTTTCCGGCATATGGTGTGTATATATTCTGAAAGTACATTTCGAGACCTTTCAATTGATGTGCGTATCAATACTGCATCCATTTTAGTTTTTGCGCAATATGGCGTTTTCTACACAGAGTCCCCACTTTTTTCCACAACATGGCGTTTTCTACACAGACTCCCCATTGTCACTGGAAAATCGAGAAAATCCGTTTAGCAAAGTTTTTTCTTCGGTATAAGGTGTATATATTCTGAAAGTACGTTTCGAGACCTTTCAATTGATGTGGGTCTCCATACTGCATCCATTTTAGTTTTTGCGCAATATGGCGTTTTCTACCCAGAGTCCCCACTGTCACTGAGACTTGCAATGAAAATCGAGAAAATCCGTTAGGCGAAGGTTTGTTTTTCGGAATATGGTGTGTATATTCTGACAGTACATTTTGAGACCTTTCAATTGATGTGGGTCTCCATACTGCATCCATTTTAGTTTTTGCGCAATATGGCGTTTTCTACACAGAGTCCCCACTGTCACTGAGACTTGCAAGGAAAATCGACAAAATCCGTTAGGCGAAAGTTTGTTTTTCGGCATAGGGTGTATATATTCTGAAAGTACATTTCGAGACCTTTCAATTGATGTGGGTATCAATACTGCATCCATTTTAGTTTTTGCGCAATATGGCGTTTTCTACCCAGAGTCCCCACTGTCACTGAGACTTGCAAGGAAAATCGAGAAAATCCGTTAGGCGAAGGTTTGTTTTTCGGCATATGGTGTATATATTCTGAAATAAAATTTCAAGACCTTTCAATTGATGTGGGTATCAATACTGCATCCATTTTAGTTTTTGCGCAATATGGCGTTTTCTACACAGAGTCCCCACTTTTTTCCACAACATGGCGTTTTCTACACAGACTCCCCATTGTCACTGGAAAATCGAGAAAATCCGTTTAGCAAAGTTTTTTCTTCGGTATAAGGTGTATATATTCTGAAAGTACGTTTCGAGACCTTTCAATTGATGTGGGTCTCCATACTGCATCCATTTTAGTTTTTGCGCAATATGGCGTTTTCTACCCAGAGTCCCCACTGTCACTGAGACTTGCAATGAAAATCGAGAAAATCCGTTAGGCGAAGGTTTGTTTTTCGGAATATGGTGTGTATATTCTGACAGTACATTTTGAGACCTTTCAATTGATGTGGGTCTCCATACTGCATCCATTTTAGTTTTTGCGCAATATGGCGTTTTCTACACAGAGTCCCCACTGTCACTGAGACTTGCAAGGAAAATCGAGAAAATCCGTTAGGCGAAAGTTTGTTTTTCGGCATATGGTGTATATATTCTGAAAGTACATTTCGAGACCTTTCAATTGATGTGGGTATCAATACTGCATCCATTTTAGTTTTTGCGCAATATGGCGTTTTCTACACAGAGTCCCCACTTTTGTCACATGGCGAGACTTGCAAGGAAAATCGAGAAAATCCGTTAGCAAAGTTTTTTCTTCGGTATAAGGTGTGTATATTCTGAAAGTACATTTCGAGACCTTTCAATTGATGTGGGTCTCCATACTGCATCCATTTTAGTTTTTGCGCAATATGGCGTTTTCTACCCAGAGTCCCCACTGTCACTGAGACTTGCAACCAAAATCGAGAAAATCCGTTAGGCGAAGGTTTGTTTTCCGGCATATGGTGTGTATATTCTGAAAGTACATTTCGAGACCTTTCAATTGATGTGGGTCTCCATACTGCATCCATTTTTGTTTTTGCGCTATATGGCGTTTTCTACACAGAATCGCCACTGTCACTGAGACTTGCAAGGAAAATCGAGAAAGTCCGTTAGGCGAAAGTTTGTTTTTCGGTATAAGGTGTATATATTCTGAAAGTACATTCCGAGACCTTTCAACTGATGTGGGTCTCCATACTGCATCCATTTTAGTTTTTGCGCAATATGGCGTTTTCTACACAGAGTCCCCACTTTTTTCCACAACATGGCGTTTTCTACACAGACTCCCCATTGTCACTGGAAAATCGAGAAAATCCGTTTAGCAAAGTTTTTTATTCGGTATAAGGTGTATATATTCTGAAAGTACGTTTCGAGACCTTTCAATTGATGTGGGTCTCCATACTGCATCCATTTTAGTTTTTGCGCAATATGGCGTTTTCTACCCAGAGTCCCCACTGTCACTGAGACTTGCAATGAAAATCGAGAAAATCCGTTAGGCGAAGGTTTGTTTTTCGGAATATGGTGTGTATATTCTGACAGTACATTTTGAGACCTTTCAATTGATGTTGGTCTCCATACTGCATCCATTTTAGTTTTTGCGCAATATGGCGTTTTCTACCCAGAGTCCCCACTGTCACTGAGACTTGCAATGAAAATCGAGAAAATCCGTTAGGCGAAGGTTTGTTTTTCGGAATATGGTGTGTATATTCTGAAAGTACATTTTGAGACCTTTCAATTGATGTGGGTCTCCATACTGCATCCATTTTAGTTTTTGCGCAATATGGCGTTTTCTACACAGAGTCCCCACTGTCACTGAGACTTGCAAGGAAAATCGAGAAAGTCCGTTAGGCGAAAGTTTGTTTTTAGGCATAGGTTGTATATATTCTGAAAGTACATTTCGAGACCTTTCAATTGATGTGGGTCTCCATACTGCATCCATTTTAGTTTTTGCGCAATATGGCGTTTTCTACCCAGAGTCCCCACTGTCACTGAGACTTGCAACTAGAAAATCGAGAAAATCCGTTAGGCGAAAGTTTGTTTTTCGGCATATGGTGTATATATTCTGAAAGTACATTTCGAGACCTTTCAATTGATGTGGGTATCAATACTGCATCCATTTTAGTTTTTGCGCAATATGGCGTTTTCTACACAGAGTCCCCACTGTCACTGAGACTTGCAAGGAAAATCGAGAAAATCCGTTAGGCGAAAGTTTGTTTTTCGGCATAGGGTGTATATATTCTGAAAGTACATTTCGAGACCTTTCAATTGATGTGGGTATCAATACTGCATCCATTTTAGTTTTTGCGCAATATGGCGTTTTCTACACAGAGTCCCCACTTTTTTCAACGGCATATGGTGTGGACGTTTTCTACTTTCATTGACTCCCATCCATTGTCACTGGAAAATCGAGAAAATCCGTTTAGCAAAGTTTTTTCTTCGGTATAAGGTGTATATATTCTGAAAGTACATTTCGAGACCTTTCAATTGATGTGGGTCTCCATACTGCATCCATTTTAGTTTTTGCGCAATATGGCGTTTTCTACACAGAGTCCCCACTGTCACTGAGACTTGCAAGGAAAATCGAGAAAATCCGTTAGGCAAAGGTTTGTTTTTCGGCATATGGTGTATATATTCTGAAAGTACATTTCGAGACCTTTCAATTGATGTGGGTATCAATACTGCATCCATTTTAGTTTTTGCGCAATATGGCGTTTTCTACACAGAGTCCCCACTGTCACTGAGACTTGCAAGGAAAATCGAGAAAATCCGTTAGGCGAAAGTTTGTTTTTCGGCATATGGTGTATATATTCTGAAAGTACATTTCGAGACCTTTCAATTGATGTGGGTATCAATACTGCATCCATTTTAGTTTTTGCGCAATATGGCGTTTTCTACACAGAGTCCCCACTTTTTTCCACAACATGGCGTTTTCTACACAGACTCCCCATTGTCACTGGAAAATCGAGAAAATCCGTTTAGCAAAGTTTTTTCTTCGGTATAAGGTGTATATATTCTGAAAGTACATTTCGAGACCTTTCAATTGATGTGGGTCTCCATACTGCATCCATTTTAGTTTTTGCGCAATATGGCGTTTTCTACACAGAGTCCCCACTGTCACTGAGACTTGCACTGGAAAATCGAGAAAATCCGTTAGGCGAAGGTTTGTTTTTCGGCATATGGTGTGTATATTCTGAAAGTACATTTCGAGACCTTTCAATTGATGTGGGTATCAATACTGCATCCATTTTAGTTTTTGCGCAATATGGCGTTTTCTACACAGAGTCCCCACTGTCACTGAGACTTGCAAGGAAATGTTTTTCGGCATAGGGTGTATATATTCTGAAAGTACATTTCGAGACCTTTCAATTGATGTGCGTATCAATACTGCATCCATTTTAGTTTTTGCGCAATATGGCGTTTTCTACACAGAGTCCCCACTTTTTTCCACAACATGGCGTTTTCTACACAGACTCCCCATTGTCACTGGAAAATTTTAGTTTTTGCGCTATATGGCGTTTTCTACACAGAATCGCCACTGTCACTGAGACTTGCAAGGAAAATCGAGAAAGTCCGTTAGGCGAAAGTTTGTTTTTCGGTATAAGGTGTATATATTCTGAAAGTACATTCCGAGACCTTTCAACTGATGTGGGTCTCCATACTGCATCCATTTTAGTTTTTGCGCAATATGGCGTTTTCTACACAGAGTCCCCACTTTTTTCCACAACATGGCGTTTTCTACACAGACTCCCCATTGTCACTGGAAAATCGAGAAAATCCGTTTAGCAAAGTTTTTTATTCGGTATAAGGTGTATATATTCTGAAAGTACGTTTCGAGACCTTTCAATTGATGTGGGTCTCCATACTGCATCCATTTTAGTTTTTGCGCAATATGGCGTTTTCTACCCAGAGTCCCCACTGTCACTGAGACTTGCAATGAAAATCGAGAAAATCCGTTAGGCGAAGGTTTGTTTTTCGGAATATGGTGTGTATATTCTGACAGTACATTTTGAGACCTTTCAATTGATGTGGGTCTCCATACTGCATCCATTTTAGTTTTTGCGCAATATGGCGTTTTCTACACAGAGTCCCCACTTTTTTCCACAACATGGCGTTTTCTACACAGACTCCCCATTGTCACTGGAAAATCGAGAAAATCCGTTTAGCAAAGTTTTTTCTTCGGTATAAGGTGTATATATTCTGAAAGTACATTTCGAGACCTTTCAATTGATGTGGGTCTCCATACTGCATCCATTTTAGTTTTTGCGCAATATGGCGTTTTCTACCCAGAGTCCCCACTGTCACTGAGACTTGCAACCAAAATCGAGAAAATCCGTTAGGCGAAGGTTTGTTTTCCGGCATATGGTGTGTATATTCTGAAAGTACATTTCGAGACCTTTCAATTGATGTGGGTATCAATACTGCATCCATTTTAGTTTTTGCGCAATATGGCGTTTTCTACACAGAGTCCCCACTGTCACTGAGACTTGGAAGGAAAATCGAGAAAGTCCGTTAGGCAAAGTTTGTTTTTCGGCATAGGGTGTATATATTCTGAAAGTACATTTCGAGACCTTTCAATTGATGTGCGTATCATACTGCATCCATTTTAGTTTTTGCGCAATATGGCGTTTTCTACACAGAGTCCCCACTGTCACTGAGACTTGCAAGGAAAATCGAGAAAGTCCGTTAGGCGAAAGTTTTTTTTTCGGCATAGGGTGTATATATTCTGAAAGTACATTTCGAGACCTTTCAATTGATGTGGGTCTCAATACTGCATCCATTTTAGTTTTTGCGCAATATGGCGTTTTCTACACAGAGTCCCCACTGTCACTGAGACTTGCAAGAAAATCGAGAAAATCCGTTAGGCGAAGGTTTTTTTTCGGTATAAGGTGTATATATTCTGAAAGTACATTTCGAGACCTTTCAATTGATGTGGGTCTCCATACTGCATCCATTTTAGTTTTTGCGCAATATGGCGTTTTCTACACAGAGTCCCCACTGTCACTGAGACTTGCAACCAAAATCGAGAAAATCCGTTAGGCGAAGGTTTGTTTTCCGGCATATGGAAATTGATGTGGGTATCAATACTGTTTCAATTGATGTGCGTATCAGTACTGCATCCATTTTAGTTTTTGCGCTATATGGCGTTTTCTACACAGAATCGCCACTGTCACTGAGACTTGCAAGGAAAATCGAGAAAGTCCGTTAGGCGAAAGTTTGTTTTTCGGTATAAGGTGTATATATTCTGAAAGTACATTCCGAGACCTTTCAACTGATGTGGGTCTCCATACTGCATCCATTTTAGTTTTTGCGCAATATGGCGTTTTCTACACAGAGTCCCCACTTTTTTCCACAACATGGCGTTTTCTACACAGACTCCCCATTGTCACTGGAAAATCGAGAAAATCCGTTTAGCAAAGTTTTTTATTCGGTATAAGGTGTATATATTCTGAAAGTACGTTTCGAGACCTTTCAATTGATGTGGGTCTCCATACTGCATCCATTTTAGTTTTTGCGCAATATGGCGTTTTCTACCCAGAGTCCCCACTGTCACTGAGACTTGCAATGTCACTGGAAAATCGAGAAAATCCGTTAGGCGAAGGTTTGTTTTTCGGCATATGGTGTGTATATTCTGAAAGTACATTTCGAGACCTTTCAATTGATGTGGGTCTCCATACTGCATCCATTTTAGTTTTTGCGCAATATGGCGTTTTCTACACAGAGTCCCCACTGTCACTGAGACTTGCAAGGAAAATCGAGAAAATCCGTTAGGCGAAAGTTTGTTTTTCGGCATATGGTGTATATATTCTGAAAGTACATTTCGAGACCTTTCAATTGATGTGGGTATCAATACTGCATCCATTTTAGTTTGTGCGCAAGATGGCGTTTTCCACAACATGGCGTTTTGTACACAGACTCCCCATTGTCACTGGAAAATCGAGAAAATCCGTTTAGCAAAGTTTTTTCTTCGGTATAAGGTGTATATATTCTGAAAGTACATTTCGAGACCTTTCAATTGATGTGGGTCTCCATATCCCATTTTAGTTTTTGCGCAATATGGCGTTTTCTACCCAGAGTCCCCACTGTCACTGAGACTTGCAAGGAAAATCGAGAAAATCCGTTAGGCGAAGGTTTGTTTTTCGGCATATGGTGTATATATTCTGAAAGAACATTTCGAGACCTTTCAATTGATGTGGGTATCAATACTGCATCCATTTTAGTTTTTGCGCAATATGGCGTTTTCTACACAGAGTCCCCACTGTCACTGAGACTTGCAAGGGAAAATCGAGAAAATCCGTTTAGCAAAGTTTTTTCTTCGGTATAAGGTGTATATATTCTGGAAGTACATTTCGAGACCTTTCAATTGATGTGGGTCTCCATACTGCATCCATTTTAGTTTTTGCGCAATATGGCGTTTTCTACACAGAGTCCCCACTGTCACTGAGACTTGCAACTGGAAAATCGAGAAAATCCGTTAGGCGAAGGTTTGTTTTTCGGCATATGGTGTGTATATTCTGAAAGTACATTTCGAGACCTTTCAATTGATGTGGGTATCAATACTGCATCCATTTTAGTTTTTGCGCAATATGGCGTTTTCTACACAGAGTCCCCACTGTCACTGAGACTTGCAAGGAAAATCGAGAAAATCCGTTTAGCAAAGTTTTTTCTTCGGTATAAGGTGTATGCATTCTGAAAGTACATTTCGAGACCTTTCAATTGATGTGGGTATCAATACTGCATCCATTTTAGTTTTTGCGCAATATGGCGTTTTCTACACAGAGTCCCCACTTTTTTCCACAACATGGCGTTTTCTACACAGACTCCCCATTGTCACTGGAAAATCGAGAAAATCCGTTTAGCAAAGTTTTTTCTTCGGTATAAGGTGTATATATTCTGAAAGTACGTTTCGAGACCTTTCAATTGATGTGGGTCTTCATACTGCATCCATTTTAGTTTTTGCGCTATATGGCGTTTTCTACACAGAGTCCCCACTGTCACTGAGACTTGCAATGAAAATCGAGAAAATCCGTTAGGCGAAGGTTTGTTTTTCGGTATAAGGTGTATATATTCTGAAAGTACATTCCGAGACCTTTCAATTGATGTGGGTATCAATACTGCATCCATTTTAGTTTTTGCGCAATATGGCGTTTTCTACACAGAGTCCCCACTGTCACTGAGACTTGCAAGGAAAATCAGAAAGTCCGTTAGGCGAAAGTTTGTTTTTCGTCATATATTCTGAAAGTACATTTCGGGACCTTTCAATTGATGTGGGTATCAATACTGCATCCATTTTAGTTTTTGCGCAATATGGCGTTTTCTACACAGAGTCCCCACTGTCACTGAGACTTGCAAGGAAAATCGAGAAAATCCGTTAGGCGAAAGTTTGTTTTTCGGCATAGGTGTATATATTCTGAAAGTACATTTCGAGACCTTTCAATTGATGTGGGTATCAATACTGCATCCATTTTAGTTTTTGCGCAATATGGCGTTTTCTACACAGAGTCCCCACTTTTTTCCACAACATGGCGTCACACAGACTCCCCATTGTCACTGGAAAATCGAGAAAATCCGTTAGGCGAAAGTTTTTTATTCGGTATAAGGTGTATATATTCTGAAAGTACATTTCGAGACCTTTCAATTGATGTGGGTCTCCATACTGCATCCATTTTAGTTTTTGCGCAATATGGCGTTTTTCTACACAGAGTCCCCACTTTTTTCCACAACATGGCGTTTTCTACACAGACTCCCCATTGTCACTGGAAAATCGAGAAAATCCGTTTAGCAAAGTTTTTTCTTCGGCATATGGTGTATATATTCTGAAAGTACATTTCGAGACCTTTCAATTGATGTGGGTATCAATACTGCATGCATTTTAGTTTTTGCGCAATATGGCGTTTTCTACACAGAGTCCCCACTTTTTTCCACAACATGGCGTTTTCTACACAGACTCCCCATTGTCACTGGAAAATCGAGAAAATCCGTTTAGCAAAGTTTGTTTTTCGGTATAAGGTGTATATATTCTGAAAGTACATTTCGAGACCTTTCAATTGATGTGGGTCTCCATACTGCATCCATTTTAGTTTTTGCGCAATATGGCGTTTTCTACCCAGAGTCCCCACTGTCACTGAGACTTGCAATGGAAATCGAGAAAATCCGTTAGGCGAAGGTTTGTTTTCCGGCATATGGTGTGTATATTCTGAAAGTACATTTCGAGACCTTTCAATTTTGCGCTATATGGCGTTTTCTACACAGAATCGCCACTGTCACTGAGACTTGCAAGGAAAATCGAGAAAGTCCGTTAGGCGAAAGTTTGTTTTTCGGTATAAGGTGTATATATTCTGAAAGTACATTCCGAGACCTTTCAACTGATGTGGGTCTCCATACTGCATCCATTTTAGTTTTTGCGCAATATGGCGTTTTCTACACAGAGTCCCCACTTTTTTCCACAACATGGCGTTTTCTACACAGACTCCCCATTGTCACTGGAAAATCGAGAAAATCCGTTTAGCAAAGTTTTTTATTCGGTATAAGGTGTATATATTCTGAAAGTACGTTTCGAGACCTTTCAATTGATGTGGGTCTCCATACTGCATCCATTTTAGTTTTTGCGCAATATGGCGTTTTCTACCCAGAGTCCCCACTGTCACTGAGACTTGCAATGAAAATCGAGAAAATCCGTTAGGCGAAGGTTTGTTTTTCGGAATATGGTGTGTATATTCTGACAGTACATTTTGAGACCTTTCAATTGATGTGGGTCTCCATACTGCATCCATTTTAGTTTTTGCGCAATATGGCGTTTTCTACACAGAGTCCCCACTTTTTTCCACAACATGGCGTTTTCTACACAGACTCCCCATTGTCACTGGAAAATCGAGAAAATCCGTTTAGCAAAGTTTTTTCTTCGGTATAAGGTGTATATATTCTGAAAGTACGTTTCGAGACCTTTCAATTGATGTGGGTCTCCATACTGCGTCCATTTTAGTTTTTGCGCAATATGGCGTTTTCTACCCAGAGTCCCCACTGTCACTGAGACTTGCAACCAAAATCGAGAAAATCCGTTAGGCGAAGGTTTGTTTTCCGGCATATGGTGTGTATATTCTGAAAGTACATTTCGAGACCTTTCAATTGATGTGGGTATCAATACTGCATCCATTTTAGTTTTTGCGCAATATGGCGTTTTCTACACAGAGTCCCCACTGTCACTGAGACTTGCAAGGAAAATCGAGAAAATCCGTTACACCCTATGCCGTTAGGCGAAAGTTTGTTTTTCGGCATAGGGTGTATATATTCTGAAAGTACATTTCGAGACCTTTCAATTGATGTGCGTATCAATACTGCATCCATTTTAGTTTTTGCGCAATATGGCGTTTTCTACACAGAGTCCCCACTTTTTTCCACAACATGGCGTTTTCTACACAGACTCCCCATTGTCACTGGAAAATCGAGAAAATCCGTTTAGCAAAGTTTTTTCTTCGGTATAAGGTGTATATATTCTGAAAGTACGTTTCGAGACCTTTCAATTGATGTGGGTATCAATACATCCATCTTCATCCATCCATTTAGTTTTTGCGCTATATGGCGTTTTCTACACAGAGTCCCCACTGTCACTGAGACTTGCAATGAAAATCGAGAAAATCCGTTAGGCGAAGGTTTGTTTTTCGGTATAAGGTGTATATATTCTGAAAGTACATTCCGACACCTTTCAATTGATGTGGGTATCAATACTGCATCCATTTTAGTTTTTGCGCAATATGGCGTTTTCTACACAGAGTCCCCACTGTCACTGAGACTTGCAAGGAAAATCGAGAAAATCCGTTAGGCGAAAGTTTGTTTTTCGGCATATGGTGTATATATTCTGAAAGTACATTTCGAGACCTTTCAATTGATGTGGGTATCAATACTGCATCCATTTTAGTTTTTGCGCAATATGGCGTTTTCTACACAGAGTCCCCACTTTTTTCCATGGCGTTTTCTACACAGACTCCCCATTGTCACTGGAAAATCGAGAAAATCCGTTTAGCAAAGTTTTTTCTTCGGTATAAGGTGTATATACTCTGAAAGTACATTTCGAGACCTTTCAATTGATGTGGGTATCAATACTGCATCCATTTTAGTTTTTGCGCAATATGGCGTTTTCTACACAGAGTCCCCACTGTCACTGAGACTTGCAAGGAAAATCGAGAAAAGAAAATCCAAATCCCCATTGTCACTGGAAAATCGAGAAAATCCGTTAGCGAAGGTTTGTTTTCCGGCATATGGTGTGTATATTCTGAAAGTACATTTCGAGACCTTTCAATTGATGTGGGTCTCCATACTGCATCCATTTTAGTTTTTGCGCTATATGGCGTTTTCTACACAGAATCGCCACTGTCACTGAGACTTGCAAGGAAAATCGAGAAAGTCCGTTAGGCGAAAGTTTGTTTTTCGGTATAAGGTGTATATATTCTGAAAGTACATTCCGAGACCTTTCAACTGATGTGGGTCTCCATACTGCATCCATTTTAGTTTTTGCGCAATATGGCGTTTTCTACACAGAGTCCCCACTTTTTTCCACAACATGGCGTTTTCTACACAGACTCCCCATTGTCACTGGAAAATCGAGAAAATCCGTTTAGCAAAGTTTTTTATTCGGTATAAGGTGTATATATTCTGAAAGTACGTTTCGAGACCTTTCAATTGATGTGGGTCTACATACTGCATCCATTTTAGTTTTTGCGCAATATGGCGTTTTCTACCCAGAGTCCCCACTGTCACTGAGACTTGCAATGAAAATCGAGAAAATCCGTTAGGCGAAGGTTTGTTTTTCGGAATATGGTGTGTATATTCTGACAGTACATTTTGAGACCTTTCAATTGATGTGGGTCTCCATACTGCATCCATTTTAGTTTTTGCGCAATATGGCGTTTTCTACACAGAGTCCCCACTTTTTTCCACAACATGGCGTTTTCTACACAGACTCCCCATTGTCACTGGAAAATCGAGAAAATCCGTTTAGCAAAGTTTTTTCTTCGGTATAAGGTGTATATATTCTGAAATCACATTTCGAGACCTTTCAATTGATGTGGGTCTCCATACTGCATCCATTTTAGTTTTTGCGGAATATGGCGTTTTCTACACAGAGTCCCCATTGTCACTGAGACTTGCACGGAAAATCGATAAAATCCGTTTGGCGAAAGTTTGTTTTTTCTACACAGAGTCCCCACTGTCACTGAGACTTGCAATGAAAATCGAGAAAATCCGTTAGGCGAAGGTTTGTTTTTCGGCATAGGGTGTATATATTCTGAAAGTACATTTCGAGACCTTTCAATTGATGTGGGTCTCCATACTGCATCCATTTTAGTTTTTGCGGAATATGGCGTTTTCTACACAGAGTCCCCATTGTCACTGAGACTTGCACGGAAAATCGATAAAATCCGTTTGGCGAAAGTTTGTTTTTTGGCATATGGTGT
>NW_026879151.1:0-25243 GCF_032173495.1 Musca vetustissima
CTTGGAAATCATGTCTTTCCGTAGCTTGACAATATTTCTTGACAATTTATTCAAAGGAAAGGCGAAATATTTTCTTTATGGCTTTTACAATTCTATGAAAAACTTAATCTTCTAACTGACAACGTTCGTTTTGATTAAATTCTCTAAACACTAACTCTGCTCAAATAATTCGTATACAATTTTTGAAAAAGAAAAAAAAACATTAAACTTGTACTGCAGACAAAATGAATTACTACTTGATACAATTTACCAAAAGACAGAAAAAGTAATAATAAAAAAAAGGTCTAAGATGAGCAGCAGACAGCATTGCGGACAGCCACATCTCAAGATTATATATGTATCGTTTTCGACAAGTCTATAGAATTGTTTAGGCCATAACATTGAACATATAAAATAATAAACACTTACACATACACACAAGCCGCAGTCTACTGGCTTCTAAAATGAATAATTTCCGTCCTTAAAACTTTTATGACGAATCGTCGAATATCATCAATTCGAAACAGCATTCATTACGTTAATGGCTTCGAGTGAATTCGTTAATTGCGGTGTGGCTGGGGTGTGGGGATTTGCCTTGGGTTGGTTGGTTGGATGATTGCTGCTGTTGTTGGTTCGTTGGTTGGTAGGGGTAATGATGTTATAAACGAAATTGAACTTATAACCGAACAAATTTGTTGGTCATAAATCTTAACAGTTATCCTCCAAATCCTCCAAGAATATTGAGTATAAGTGGCTCCTTAGTGTTAACAACGCAATACAACACACACACACACATACATCCATTTAAAAGCCAACAATAATTTGAAATTATTGTATTTTTGTCTGGGTTGAAATTTCAACAGTATTCAAATGGTTTGTTTGCAGTCGAAATAGACCGTTGTGATTTCTTTTTATAGGTCAGTGGAAATGTAGAGTAATGGTTGTGGACGAGGGAAGGGTGAACGATAACGACAGTAGTTATTTACATCCTTCGGGAGAAACCCAGTAAGGAAAGAACCAACTACCTAGGTTTGTACAAAAAGTGCACATGTGCGGATCACTGTAAACAATCTGAAAAGGCAGTTTCTATAGGGGGACAAAAGTAGACAGTCTCATTAAATGAAGTTGAAAACCAATAAGGAAAGTTCAAAAGTCAGGCGGAATCGACTATATGATACCCTTTACCAATTTAGGTACATACAACAAAGTATATCTGAAAGCTGTATATACTTCTGAACCCATTTCAACAAATTTAGATTTCAATTCAATACGCTATTAATGGTCGGGCGGACATGCATAAATCGACTCAGAAAGTAATTTTTGCAAATTCTCAAAAGTTACCATGGACCTATCTCATTTCTTTTTGTACATAATACCCTTTACCATAGTGTGGCGAAGGGTATTTATACCCAGTATTTATAGTTAGTAAGTATAAAAATACGGTCGAAGCAGACTATATGATTCCCTTCACAACTTTTGGTATATTTAACAGATGCATGCGAACAGACGTCGCATTTTTAAGGACTATTGGCATCAAATTGGACGAACTTAAAAATGTATGTATATTTATGTTATATGAACCGAATGGATCGATTTAGGTCGCCACTGTAACGTCGTCTGCTTATGCGGCTGGGGTATACTCATGTAGTCAGAGTTCGTCATATTATTATATATAGAATTAATATCATTTACAATCCGACTTCGGCATCCACTTTAATGGCGTCCACGGCCTTTAGGCTTAAGGTTCTGTTTCCCAGCTCTAATTCTATACGGCAAAAGTCCCAAGTGATCTGAACAGACACATCTCAAGATGAACCCTCATCTAGAGACCTAGAGACCAAAATGCCCTTTCTTTGCATTGATACAAATTCTAGCTTGAGACCAAACGGTCCTCTGTAATTATTGATAAAAATTAAAAGAAAGAGACCTATCGACTCTCTTAACGTTTATTTATAACTTGAAACTGTTATTATTGGTAAAATTCAAAGAAAGAGACGTTACGACACCCTTGACTTGTAATTTCAACTTGAGACCAAAGGGTCCTATGTAGTTATTGATAATATTCAAAGAAAGAGACCTATCGGCATTCTTGACGGTTAGTTTTTACTTGAGACGAAACGGTCCTTTGTAATTATTGATACTATTCAAAGACCTATCGGCACTCTTGATGTTTAATTCTAACCTCTGTAATTATTGATAAAAATTCAAAGATAAATACCCATCGGTACTTTTGACGTTTAATTCTAACTTGGGACCAAACGGCCCTTTGTAATTATTGAGAAATCAAAAGCAAAGAAAGAAAGGAGTGGCGATGAGTGATATTTGTAATTATCAGTGGTTAACCAAATAAAGAGTCGTCGTGGACCTTTATCCAAAGAAAAGTTATTTAAAACATACTGAAAGAAAGAGGACTTTACTCAAAACAAAGTGATTTGAAGCAAATGGAAGTAAAGAGCCGTCGGGGGAAAAGTGACTTAAACGAAAGCAGTAGAAGGGGCTGAAGCCTAATCCGGATCGCCACAACCAGCATTTCCTTAATTCTTCTTCCTACGTCTTCACTTACAGCTGTCTCTCACTGACTCACTTTAACACAATTGAGGGTACTGTTCGCAATCTTTACTCAGCGTTTACCCACCCTACATCACTGCTTATCGAGATCTACAGACCGGCGGACTCCATAAACATCGTGCTCCCCTCTTAAGACTCGTCCTCGGCCGCGGTGAATTGGCATCCTCTGCCAGGGGATTCATCTCTCTCCCACTCTCGCAGCGTCATTCTGCGTATCTTTTGATCTGCCGGTTCAATTTTATACGTTGTACCAAACTTCTTGTCTATCTGAAATATAGATATGGGTGGATTGTTTTAATCTGAACCTAATTCAACAAATCTTGACACGTGTTAGGGTGTACTATCTTCAGTACATTGTACCAAATTGAGTGCCAATCGACTAAATTATGACTCTTTGGTGCACCAATAACTTAGCAGAGTTAATGTTATGGTAAGCATTTCTATGCAGACAAAGATTTAATGTTTATTTTAATCATAAATTAAAGTTTTTTTTTTTTTTAAATACTACTTATTTTATTATAAATTACTTCTCAAAGATCTGTGAATTTCTTGGGAAATCACTTTATTTCGTATAACTACATTAAAGGTACTTACTTAGCAGGCTTGTGACTATAGCTGCATCCCTTCGCCATTATCTGCCAGTCCCACTTTGGTAACGTTCAAAGGTGACCGTTACCACTCGCAATGTTAGACCTCGTCGATGTCGGCGTTGACGAATAACATATGCTGTTTCGTATACAGAGTGTCATTTCAGTGCACACTTGCATCTCGTATTACCTTTCCAGGATATCAAGAAAGTAAAACGACAAACTGTCATCATGTCTGAATCCTCGTTCGGCATTGAAGGGCTCCGAAAGGTCTTTTTCCACTTTAACTGCTTACCTTGTGCCATAACCGTATTAATTTTGCAGGAATGCCGAACGCAGACATGGCTTTAAAACCTGTGAACGGATAGGATTTGGAATGCGGCTTTATAGTCGACAAGTAGGTGGAATGTGTCAATGAGCTTTTCGTGGGTCTTTTCCGGGATTGGCTGGGTTGTATGCAATCTATGTCGATATCCTCTTGGCCGTTACTATTTGATACCAGAAATTTTGGAAAAAGTTCATTCCAGATCCTCAAAATGTTGTCTGAATCTAGCATTACGACACTCCGTACCAGGTTTCTTGATGGTGGTCATTGGTACTTAATTGTTGCTTTCGCTGCGGTTTGTAGGGTGCGGGAAATTCTTTGCCATATTATTACCGGGGCAATGATTGCTTTCGCCAAGCAGGTGGTTAACTTGAGCGGAGTAGTCTTCTGCCAACTGTTGTGTTTGCAGCTTTTCCTTTTACACTAAGACGAGTGGGAACATTCGCAATGAATGGATACTTGCTCCCCGGATCGATCGAATGTCTAAAACACTGAATGAATGCCTTCCGTCTATCATGATCTCGTTGCTTGATCAGGAGAAATTGGATGTTTCTTCATGGAGGCTAAGTTTTCCGTTGGTGGGGCCAAAAATATTTTCCCTTTTTGCATTAAAATCTCCTAGTAGAACTTTAATGTAATAAAAGGCAGTGGTTATGCTTTTGTTCTGATCATCTTTCTCCTCCGTCCTATAAAAAATTGGTTCAGGCGTCGGGGTTTTCCACACTCGGAAAACTCCTCCTAATGTTGACGACCCCCGCTACAGTCATGATGGTATAAATTATATACAAACCTCTTCAAAATCACTCCCATTAAATAATTTTATGTCAGCTCCAACGGTTCATCAACCTCAAATCTAAATATACTATGTGGTGTATTTATAAACGATTTATAATAAATCCCTTAATATCCCCACATTACAGTAAAGCAATAAATATCATTTATTGATGGCGTGGTGTTAATGTGCGAACAAAGATATGTTTTATCCTTACATTTTAACATGAACAGAGAAAAATAAACTCCTTGTGAATACAAAATCTGTCTCGTTGCCATTAAAAAGTTTGTCGTGTCTAACCTAAATATAAGCCTATAAACAAATTATTCAGATTAAATGGAATTAAAAACGAATGCAAATAAACGAAGAATGACAAATACATTTCAAATGAATGGGATTAATTTTGCAAATCAAAGAGAATTTTCACTTGTGAAACTTCTGTTGATAGATTTTGTTGATGAAATTAGTGTTTACCACAACGTATTAGTTCACAATTTGTTATTCGATGATTTATGACATTAAATAAACTTATGTTATATATGTGTGTTTGTAGAGTGAGTAATTGATTTGCACAAAATTTGCACTGAAATAAATATAGATGGGAGTATAAAAAATGGGTTATTGCCCCATATTTTCTGAAGACAACTTTGTATTATTTTATTCAATTTATGGTTTGATATGCTAACTAGTTACGTGTTACCCAATTTTTATACCCTTCACCACACTGCGGTACAGGGTATTATGTCTTTGTGCATATGTTTGTAACAGGCAAAAGGAAACGAGATAGACCCATGGTTCCTTTTGATAATATGCATAGAATCACTTTCTAAGTCGATTTATGCATGTCCGTCCGTCCGTCGATCTGGCTGTCTGTCCATGTTAAATTGTACAGGTCTCATTTATGATCCGAATTGGATGAAATTTGGCATAGGTCACTTATTTGGCCCAAGGACGAACCCTATTGAAATTCAGAAAAATCGGTTCAGATTTGGATATCGCTCCCATATATATTTTCGTCCGAATTAATGTAAATGGTGTACCAATGTCCCTATATATCGTTCGATTTGCACGAAATTTGACATAGCGTACTGAATTGCGCCTATAATAATGTGTGCAAAGTTTCGTGACAATCGGTTCAGATTTAGATATAGCTCCCATATATAATTTCATCCGATTTAAGGTAATTGGTCCACCAAAGACCCTTTATATCTTTCGATTTGCACGAAATTTGGCATAGCGTAGTGGATTGCGTCTATAATAATGTGGAAGGTTTCGTGAAAATCGGTTCAGATTTAGATATAGCCCCCATATATATTTTCATCCAATTTTAGGAAATTGTTGCACCAAAGTCTCTATATATCTTTCGATTTGCACGAATTTTGGCACAGCGTAATGAATCAGGTCAAGAATGATGTGTGTTTAGTTTCCTGAAAATCGGTCCAGATGTAGATATAGCTCCCATATATATTTTCGTCCGATTTAATTTAAGTAGTGTACGAAAGTCCTTATATATCTTTCGATTTGCACGACATTTGACATAGGAAATTGTTGCACCAAAGTCTCTATATATCTTTCGATTTGCACGAATTTTGGCACAGCGTAATGAATCAGGTCAAGAATGATGTGTGTTTAGTTTCCTGAAAATCGGTCCAGATGTAGATATAGCTCCCATATATATTTTCGTCCGATTTAATTTAAGTAGTGTACGAAAGTCCTTATATATCTTTCGATTTGCACGACATTTGACATAGGGTACTGAATTAGGTCCAGAATGATGTGTGCTAAGTTGCGTGAAAATCGGTCCAGGTTTAGATACATCTCCCATATATACTTTTCTCCCATTTAAGGTAATTGGTGCACCAAAGACCCTACATATCTTGCGATTTGCATGAAAATTGGCATAGCGTACTGAATTAGGTCTAGAATGATGTGTGTTAAATTTTCTAAAAAAGGGTTCAAATTTAGACATAGCTCCTATATATATTTTCATCCGATTTAATATAAATGGTGCACAAATGTCTCTATATATCATTCGATTTGCACGAAATTTGCATAGCGTACTGAATTAGGTCCAGAATGAAGTGTGTTAATTTTTCTGACAATGTGTTCAGATTTTGATATAGCTTCCATATATATTTCCGTACGATTTAATGTAAATCGTGTTCTAAACCGCCTATATATCTTACGATTTGCACGAAATTTGGCATATCTTACTGAATTAGGTCTAGAATGATGTGTGCTAAGTTTCGGTCCAGATTGAGATATAGCTCCTATATATATATATATTCTTCCGATTTTATGTAAATTGTGCGATTGCCACACCATTTTTTACCATGAACTGTAGTTAAAATAAATTAATCTCTGGCTAGTCTTGTTGAAATCGATTCAGATTTAGATATAGCTTCAAAATATATATTATCGTCCGATTTTACACAAAATTGACACAAAATTGTCCACAACGTAGTATAACCTAGAAGTTAAATGTAAATGCTGCATCAATGTACTGAAGTTACTTCAATATACTGAAGTTACTTCAATATAACGTGTGGCAGGTTTTGTTGAAATCGGTTTAGATTTAGATATAGTTTCGTCCGATTTTAAATAAAAGGTGCACCAAAGACCCAAAGACTGTATGCTACAAAATTTTGCAGAACGTACTGAAATTAATGTTGCCTAACATTTGCCAAGTTTTGTAGGAATCGGTTCAATCCAATTTAAAGTAAATGGTTCACCAAGAACTTAAAATCTGGCTGATATGCACAAAACATAACGGAAATTAATATAACCTAACCTGTGACAAGTTTCGATGTAATCGGTTTATATTTCGATATAGCTTTTATATATTTGATATGGGTTGCCGAATGACATGGACCCAATTTCATGTTAATGGTTCTTTTAAAAATGTGAAGTCTGTTAGGATTCATCTATTGAATATACCCAAAGTGTTGAAGGGTACCTACAACATAGTCGGCCCCGTCCGACTTTACTGCTTTCCCACTGCTTATGTTTGTAAAATAATCTCATTGAATATTCGTTTACGTTAACTCATATATCTTTCTACCATATGTTATGGATATTGGTTTTGCAATGCTTATAAAATAAATGTATGCATTAAATGACACATGTTGACCAATACTTTGGTAAGGCATCAAAGTAATGTTATCGAAAACTCATACGTTTTTTTTTCGAGTAACTTTTCTAGAGGAAACCCCAAAAAAACATCACGTACCTATGCATGAGACTTTATGGGCCAACATATTGTATATCAAATATGTTGTTTTCAGTTTGTCACATGTAATGGGAAACTTTTGAAATAATGTGAGAAAAACATGAATTTATATGTAGATGTGTACATATTCATACAATATATACAAAAAATCGTACGATGTAATATTGTTTTACCTTGGTTTGGTAGTTCATCAAACAAAATACCATTCAGTGTACAGTAAAAAATGTTTCTTTAAAGCTCATGAGAACAAAATTAACATACAAATTAATTTTGGCTATTTTATGACATATCTTGAACTTAATCCGAAACTATTTAATATTTCAATTTTCTTATATCCCTTGTTACGTTCCAATTATTAAAACACTCCTATTTTATTTCCTATTAAATGCTGGAATAACCAATCATTGAAAGGGAGGAAAAGAAACAGCAACGTCTTTTATTATTCCGAGAAGAATGAATTACATTTGTTTGGATTTCCTTTCTAATTCGTATTTCCGGTGAATGTTAACGAAATCAAATCAAATACAAACAGAACAAATCTACTGATATGGAATGCCTTGAAGGCGATCGTACTTGTCTTTGGTAAATAAATTAGTTAATTTTATTCGTCACGTTTTATTTGAATTTTCCTCACAAGTTAAGCTTTCGGCATATTGAATATATTAGATTCTAGGAAATGTATGTCAATCCGTGAGAGTATATATGTATATGGATGTAGGCATATATCAATTGTGGCATAATAATGTATTTTTTTTTATTCATAAAAACCCATATTTAAGAAAAAATCAACATTTACGAATGTTTCGAAGTTTCAAGTCCACTTTTTGGGGTAGCCCCCATACGGTACCCACCAAACTATGCGGATCTTGAGAATTGAGACAAGTTTTTCAATAAAATTGGCTTTAATGTGGTTTGATGGGTTCTAATTTATTAGTACTAAATCTTCTCGCAAAAAATTATAAATATTGGTCCAATTTTTTGGGTAGCACCAAATCCAATTTTTCGGAGTTGAGGTAATTTGGTATTTTGTATTTCTATTTGGTAACAATTCGTAACCATATAGTGGCATAACGGTAATCTAATTGATCGGAATACTGGTAATTTGGTATTTTGTATTTCTATTTGGTAACATACTACCTTCGGAAGGTATCGAGATGCAAAACTAAAATATCAGTTTCGAAAAGAAATATATCGGTCAACATTAAGCATATGATGATACCTCCAGTTTTTCCGTATTTTTAATATTTAGCGTAGCGAAAGGTTTCGAAATACAAAACTCATTTAGACATCGCCTTCATATAATTATTTTTGTTATTTCCTACAAAAGGTAAACAATATTGCTCCCGACCATATATATATATATATATATATATATTAATTATTGATCAGCGCACGACGCTGAAGTACGTCCATCTGTCTATATCTCCCATATAAGGATATCCCCCAATTTTCGTTATTTTGGCGATACTGGGCGCGAAAAATTATAAAGAAAGTCCAATTTGTTTTTGGTAGCCCCCTATATAACGATACCCCCAATTTACGATATTTTGGGTTTCCAGGTATTTGGGCGCGTTTTTGAAACGAATTCTTTTGTAATCATTCTACCATCGGAGGATATTATAAACCAGTGAGGAAAGTAGTAAAGTCGGACGGGGCCGACTATATGATACCCTTCACCACTATGGGTATATTAAACAGGACTGTTAACATGAAATTGGATGAAATAAAATATGTGATATTTATCTAAATGTGAATCTACCTAGATCTATCCATAAACATGCCATTCGTTTGTTCTATGCTCAATTTAGTACGTTGTGCAAAATTTGATGTCAATCTGAAAATATATATGGAAGCTCTATCCATATATTAAGCTATTTCAAACAAACTTGTCACAGGTTATGTTATACTAATTTCAGAACGTTTTGTTCCAATCAGCCTATTGGTTCCTTGGTGCGTCAATTATATTAAATCAATCTATAATAAAAGGGAGCTATATCTAAATCTGGACCTATATTCACGAAACAAGCCAGACTTCACTCTAGGCTCAATTCAGTACGTTATGCCAAATTTCGTGCAAATCGAAGGATATATAGGGACTTTGGTGCACCATTTACATAAAATCGGACGAAACTATATAGGAGCTATATCTAAATAAGGACCGATTTTCTCGAAACTTGGCAGACATCGCTCTAGGCTTAATTCAGTACGTTATGCCAAATTTCGTGCAAATCGAAAGTCCGTATATATCGACTTTGGTGCACCATTTACATGAAATCGGACGAAACTATATATGGGAGCTATATCTAAATCAGGGCCGATTTTCTCGAAACTTGGCAGACATCACTCTAGTACGTTATACCAAATTTCGTGCAAATCGAAGGATATATAGGGACTTTGGTGCACCATTTACATGAAATCGGACGAAACTATATATGGGAGCTATATCGAAATCTGGACCGATTTTCTCGAAAGTTGGCGGACATCATTCTAGGCTTAATTCAATACGTTATGCCAAATTTCGTGCAAATCGAAAGATATGTAGGGACTTTGGGGCACCATTTACATGAAATCGGACGAAACTATATATGGGAGCTATATCTAAATCTGGACCGATTTTCACGAAACTAGGCAGACATCATTCTAGACCTAAATGATTAGGCTGTACTAAATTTCGTGCAAATCGAATGAGATATAGGGACCGTTTACATTAAATCGGTTAAATATATATATGGGACCTATACATAAATCTTAACCGATTTTTCCCAATTTCAATAGGGTTCATCCTTGGGCCGAATAAGTGACCTATGCCAAATTTCATCTAATTCGGATCATAAATGCGACCTGTACTTTGTTTACAATTTAACATGGACAGACAGACAGACGGACGGACATGCATAAATCGACATAGAAAGTGATTCTATGCATATTCTCAAAAGAAGCCATTTGTCTACCTCGTTTACTTTTGCCTGTTACAAACATATGCACAAAGACATAATACCCTGTACCACAGTCTGGTGAAGGGTATAAAAAATAGAACATCGGGTGCGAGAATGAAGTATATCGGCCCGAATTTAGGCCTAGCCCCTATATAATGATACCTACCGCTTTTCAGTATTAATATTTAGCGTGAAGGAAGGTATTGTGATGCTAAAATGTTGGCTGTGAAATTAAGCTATATCTGCCCTCAATTTGGCTTTTCATCTCATATTATTATAACTACAAATGTTTGGTAATTCCTACACTATGTAGACAATATTGGTTCCGCTTTTATTGTAGCCAGGGACGAACACATAAAATGTTTTTCTGCAATCACAATTTTTATATTGAACCAGCAGGATTGCAGTATTTTGGGGATTTAATACATATGTACCACCCTACCATGTGTCATCAATATCGGTCCACGGAACATCTACATTAAAAGTTGCTTACATTTGTGTTTAGTGTACATTATGGCTTACAACAAACACTTGTTATACTTTTTGGTACATTTTCCCCCATATGGTGGAGGGTATCCAAAGTTTGGCACAGCCGAACTTAACACTTTCTTCACTTTTTTAACTGTCACCGACCTGAGTGACTTTATATTCGTATTTCGTTTTTATACCGTTCACCACACTGTGGTACAGGGTATTATATCTTTGCGCATATGTTTGTAACAGGGAAAAGGAATCGAGATAGACCCATGGTTCCTTTTGAAAACATGCATAGAATCACATTCTGAGTCGATTTATGCATGTCCGTCTGTCCGTCCGTTCATGTATTTTTGTGAACAAAGTACAGGCCCAAAAAAACGATTAAGATTTAGATATAGCTCCCATATATATATTTTCGTCCGATTTTAGATAAATGGTGCACTAAAGTCCCCGAATATCATTAGATTTGCAGGAATTTTGGCATAGCGTACTAAATTAAGTCGACAATGATGTGTGCAAAATTTCGGGAAAATAGGTTCAGATTTAGATATAACTCCCATATATAGTTTCGCCCGACTTTAGGTAAATGGTGCGCCAATTCAGTGAAATCTTTTGATTTGCACGAATTTTAGTATAGCTTACGAAATTAAGTCTAGAATAATGTGTGCAAAGTTTCCTGAAAATCGGTTTAGATTTAGATATACTTGCTATATATATTTTCGTCCCATTTAAGGTAAATGGAGCGCCGAAGCACTCTATATCTTTCGATTTTGCTATAGCGTAATGAATTGCGTCTCGAATGATGTGTGCAAAGTTTCGTGAAAATCAGATTAGATTTACAAACACCTCCTATATATATTTTCGTCGGATTTTAAGTAAATGGTGCACTAAAGTCCCCTAGCTAGGCCGATTGACACAACGTACTGAAGTTAATATAAATTAATCTCTAGCAATTTTCCTTGAAATCGGTTCAGATATAAATATAGCATAGCTTCCATATAAGTTCGGCTTGTTCATGTTTATTGTACACCAAATAATCAATGGTTGTTTGATTGAAATTAAATGTTAAACAGTGCAACCTACCGAATAACGTGTGTCAAGTTTGCTTTAAATCGATTTACAAAATTTAGCATAGGTTGCAAAATGACATGTCTAGGGATTGACGTTAGTCGTTTTAGATATAGATAAAGATCACATATTTAAGTTCGTTCAATTTCATGTCAATGTTCCTTCGAAAAGGCGACGTCTTTTAGGATACATATTTAGAATATACCCATAGTGGTGAAGGGTATCATAAAGTCGGCCCAGTCCGACTTTACTACTTTCCTTACTGGTTTCTTTTAAATTTCTACTTCAGAAATAACATCGATTAGTCCAAATTGTTTTTCAGTAAATACAAACTTAATTGCTAATATTTTGCCTTATGTCTATGGCAAAGTATGATACACAATCTACAAAATGGCTTATTTTATATTTTTTCCCTTACACACACAATTATATGAATAAATTATAAGTCCGTAAAAACACTTTAAAATAATATTTTCAAGATTTGGTTTGTTTGTTTTTTTTCCAAGATATAAAATGGCATTTTAAATATCAGATATACCTAAAGAAATAAAATCAAAGGAATTGAATATATCCTTTAAATCTCAATCTAGTAAATGTTGTCACATCAAATCAACACTCGTTAGCACAGCATATGTATATATGTATGTCTGAGCATGTAACATATGGTTGTGTGTAGGTGGAAACATACATATACATATGGATGTATGTGAAACTGGGATTTTTGCAAATGAAATAAATTGAGGAAGAAGAAAAAATATATCTGAAGTTATTCATAAGAGAAATAGAAAATTCATGAGTCAAACATACAGACAGATAAGCATCGGTAAATCATAGAATTTTACGCTGATCATGAATATATATGGGGTCGGATACGAATATTTCGATGAGTTACAAACGAAATGACAAAATTAATATATCCTCCATACTATAGTGAAGGATATAAAAAATTGTTCGTCAATTACTTAGCCAAACTTTAAGGATATTTGTCAAGAATCCATCCTGTAGAACCTGCAATTTAAGTTATTTTTCATAAATTAAATTTCTATGTACATTTAATAATATAATTGTTACTTCCCACATTATACAAGCCTATCACCTCCTTTAAAATTAATTACTATTTTCCACACCTGTTGTCTAAATCATATAAAATTCTAGAATTGTTTACTTAAATTCTTAAATGCCTGTATAAATTATGCTGCTACAAATCCCCAAAACAAGTGTTCCCGTCAATAAAGACTTATGTAAATGTACCAAATGTGTCCCTTTAGGCTTTCGTTACAAGACTCCCACTTAGGCGGAGGTGAACATATGACAATTGTCAGAAAGTGACAGTTGAACTTATGCTGTCACCCCTCGTTTTCCACAAAGGAAACGCACTCGCACACACACACACAGCCACACATTTCAAAGTAAGCCCCCAAGAAATATTAACTTGACATTCATATGAAAACACCTACACACACACTCACACGCTGGGAGTGTGTGTTTGAGTGCCTGTGCGTGCGTGTCAACAATTGATAAATCCCTTCTCCTCTTCTTTTTTGGCAGCCTTGGGTGTTTTCGCATAATTTTATTGTCTGCACGATGACAATCCACACAGCAGTGTTGTTATCCTTCTTGGTGCACGGTGTTTACATATCCTTGTTTTATTAAATTGTCATTCCATTTCACATCACGTTGTACTGTGTGTTTCCCACCAATATCATGAAGCTTCCTTGAACAGGTGTGCGAAAATATTGTGTGTTGGTTTTTCTTCACTTTTATCTGGAGTTTCTCTTCATGTGATCGCTGTATGTAACTGTAACGTTGACATTGTTAAGTTTCCTGCAAAACGTTACATTACCTTAACGGCGAGTGTCAGTGCCACGATGTGTCAATAGAAAGGAGACAAATATGAAATGACTATTTAAAATAAATTTTTAAAGGAAAATAAGAAGAGATAGCGTGTATTTTAAAAAATATTTTTCTTCGAAAATTATAAGATACGAAGCTGCTGAAAGATATTTTTTCAAGGACTATAAGGTTTTATATTTTGCCCGAGGAATATAAGGAGATTGTTAAAATACTTTTATACTCTTCACCACACTGCGGTACAGGGTACTATGTCTTTGTGCGTATGTTTGTAACAGGCAAAAGGAAACGAGATAGACACATGGTTCCTTTTGAGAATATGCATAGAATCACTTTCTAAGTCGATTTATGCATGTCCGTCCGTCCGTTCGTCTGTCCATGTTAAATTCTAAACAAAGTACAGGTCGCATTTATGATCCGATTTGGATGAAATTTGGCACAAGTCACTTATTTGGACCAAGGATGAACCCTAAAATTGATAAAAATCGGTTCAGATTTAGATATAGCTGCCATATATATTTTCGACCGATATAGGCGAAATTTAACATAGCGTACTGAATTAGGTTCAGAATGATGCATGCCAAGTTTCGTGAAAATCGGTTCAGATTTAAATAAAGCTCCCATATATAGTTTTGTCCGATTTTATGTAAATTATGCACCAAAGTCCCTATACATCTTTTGATTTGTACGAAATTTTCCACAGGGTGCTGAATTAGGTCAAGAACGATGTGTGCTAAGTTTCGGTTCAGATTTAGACAGAGCTCCCACATATGTTTTTGTCCGATATTATGTAAATGGTGCACCAAAGTCCCTACATATATTTCAATTTGCACGAAATTTGTCACATCGTACTGAAATAAGCCTAGAAGCCGATGTGTGTTAAGTTTCGAGAAAATCGGGTCAGATTTAGATATAGCTCCCATATATATTTTCGTCCGATTTAAGGTAAATATCTCACCAATGTCCCTATATATCATTCGATTTGCACGAAATTTGGCATATCGTTATGAAATAAGCATAGAATGATGTGTGTTAAGTTTCGAGAAAATCGGGTCAGATTTAGATATAGCTCGCGTATATATTTTCGTCCGATTTAAGGTAAATATCTCACCAAAGTCCCTATATATCATTCGATTTGCACGAAATTTAGCATAGAGTACTGAAAAAGGTCCAGAATAATGTGTGCCAAGTTTCGGGAAAATCGGTCCAGATTTAGATATAGCTCCCATATATAGTTTCGTCCGATTTCATGTAAATGGTGCCCCAAAAACCCTATATATCTTTCGATTTGCACGAAATTTGGCATAACATACTGAATTAAGTCTAGAATGATGCCTGCCAAGTTTCGTGAAAATCGGTCCTGATTTAGATATAGCTCCCATATATAGTTTCGTCCGATTTCATTGTAAATGGTGCACCAAAGTCCCTCTATATCTTTCTATTTGCACGAAATTTAGAATTACGTACTGAATTATGCCTAGAGTGATATCTGCCAAGTTTCAAGAAAATCGGTCCAGATTTAGATATAGCTCCCATATATATTTTCGTCCGATTTTATGTAAATAGTGCTCCAAAGTCCCTATATATTCTTCGATTTTCACAAAATTTGGCATGGCGTACTAAATTACGTCTAGAATAATGTGTGTTAAGTTCCGAGGAAATCGGTTCAGATTTGGATATAGCTCGCATATATATCTGTACCAAAGCCTCTATATATATTTCGAGTTTCAGGAAATTTTACATGGCGTACTAAATTAAGTCTAGAATGATGATGAACCTGAAAATTGGTTCAGATTTTGATATAGCTCACATATATATTTTCGTCCGATTTAATGTATATGTTCAAACAAAATTCATATATATCTTTTTATTTCTACCAGATTTGGCATAGCGTACTAAATTGAGTCTAGAATGCGGTGTGTTTAGTTTCGATGATATCGGTTCAGATTTAGATATAGTTCCAACGTATATATATTCGTCCGATTTTCGGCAAATGGTGCACCAAACTCCAAATGTTTGTCGAATTGACACGAAATTTTGCACAACGTAACATATATATTTCGAACAGGTGTCTGATTGAGCCTATATTTTTTACAGTGTGGTATACTGAGTAGTGTGTATCAAGTTTGCTATAAATCGATTTCAATAAATTTGTCCCACTCTACGCAAATGATTCTACATCTGCCCGATTGAAACTAAATTTAGCATAGGTTGCAGAAAGGAGTATGTCCCTTCGAAGAAATATTGACATTCAATTGTTAGGATACATATGTACAATATACATAAATTGGTGAAGGGTATCATATAGTCGGCCCAGTCCGACTTTACTACTTTCTTTACTTGTTTTATTTCCTATTTTTTATGGACTTTATAGACTAAAGAATTTGATTTTTGTTTGTGCATATGTTTGTAACAGGCAAAAGGAAACGAGATAGACCCATGGTTCCCTTTGAGAATATGAATATAATCAGTTTCTGAGTTGATTAATGCATGCCCGTCAGTCCGTCTGTCTATCCATGTTAAATTGTAAACAAAGTACAGGTCGCATTTATGATACGAATTGTATAAAATTTGGCACAGCTCAGTTGGCACAGCCAAGAACGAACCCTATTGAAATTGAGATGAATAGGTTCAGATATAGATATGGCTCGCATATATATTTCCGTCCGGGTTTACGTAAATGGTATATCAAAGTAACTATATATCGTTAGCGCACTGTGCAAAATCTCAATAAGACGCCCGTCGGATATATCTAAATCTGAAATGATTTCAACGAAACTTGCTAGAGGTTAGTTTTGTATTAACTTGAGTAAGCTTTGCAAATTTTTGTACCACACGGCTAAATTTTAGGTCTTTGGTGCACCATTTACTTAAAATCGGACGAAAATAAATCTCATCCGATTGTCACAAATTTGGCTACACTATAACATCCACCTAGACTGAAAATGTTTAATATATATTATTCACCCCTAAATATACCGTTATGCCAGGGGTTATGTCAAAAAATGTTTTGCATAGATATATACTATGTTCCAAAAGCCCGTATGGACAAACCACAGAAATACGCATTAAACTTCCAAAGTACCCTAATTTGAATGCTTCCATCCAAAATTTTTTTTTTCATAATTCATATATTTTTATTCTTTTTCCAACAATCGAAAATTTGAATAAAAGATCATTAATTTCCCAATAATTATTTAATCTTTTGACATTTCAAATCATTGCTGAATTATATAATGTTCAGCATTACAACATTCCTCCCTATTACCCCCCATGGCAAACACTTCAACCATTTTTATAATAATATAGCTGTCAAAATTTCTGCTTAGTAGCATTATTCTAGTGTTCCTTGCATTGAGTGGGTAGGTGGTGTTGGCCATCGACTTGAAAACAAAAATTGATTTATTTCATATTTTTCGTTTTATATCATCGCTGGAAATGCCGAATCGATATTTCGTCTATGATTAATGATCTCTGCAAAATTTTGCGGTAACGTTTTGGATTAGAGATTTCTTGTTTGGCAAAAAGGCGTCGCGTTGGTCGTTCAGCAATGAAATCGTGTGGTAGAAAAACAGAGCTACCCACATATGAACAGACACACGTAAGTCTTATATATGTCATGTATGAGTGTGAAGGTAATGGCTATTACAAACACATTGCAGGGGCAGACAACGTCGCAAACATCCAAACTAAAGTAACTTGTTTTACTGGAATATGTGAGAAGAAAATAAAGATTTTGGGAGGCGGAAATGATTGTAACACCAAGAAACCAAACAGTGAAGAAACCGAACCAATGTATACACATACATATATACATTGAATTGCTCAATCATCAAACGTAGTTTGTTATTATAGGTTGAGATTTTATGAACAGTGGATGTATTGGGTGACAATAAATAAACCAACAAAATAGTCGGACGAGTCCTATCATATAATATCTTTAATAACTATCAATAAACTTTAACTTTTTGTGCAGCAAAATCTCGAGTCTCGCTAAAATTTCCCGATATTTTCACCAATTAGTACGAATATGATAAAATGATAAGCAACATTGGAATATGTGGACCCCTTTAATGTGAAACCAGAAAGGAAAGTAGTAAAGTCGGACGGGGCCGACTATATGATACCCTTCACTACTTTGGGTATATTCAACAGATGAAGCCGATTTCATCGAAACTTGTCACAGAATATCAACCACATTTTGAGTTCTTGGTGCATTATTTACTTAAAATCGGGAGAAAATATGTATGGTAGCTCTATCCAAATTTGAACCGATTTCAATAAAACTTTCCACATGCTAGGTTATATAAACTATATAACTGTGGGTCTTTGGTTCACATTTTACTTAAAATCTGACGAAACTATATATAGGAACTATATCTAAATCTGAACTAATTTCAACAAAACTTGTTTCAAGCTATCTCTATAAGTTGGGCAAAATTTTGTGCCAATCGGACCCACGTGGGGAATTCGGTGCAGCATTTATATCTAACTTATAGGTTATACTAAGTTCATTACGAAAGATATATAGGAACTCTGGTGCGCCATTTACCTAAATCTGATGAAAATATATATTAGAGCTATATCTAAATCTTAACCGATTTTCACGAAATTTAACACACATCATTCTAGACTTTATTCAGTACGCTGTACCAAATATCGTGGAAATCGAAATATATATAGGTACTTTGGTACACCATTTTCCTAAAAACGGACGAAAATAAATATGGGAGCTATATCTAAATCTAAACCGATTTTCAGGAAACTTAACACACATCATTCTAGACTATGTTCAGTACGCTATACCAAATTTCGTGCAAATAGAAAGATATTTAGGGACCTTGGGTCACCATTTACCTTAAATCGGACGAAAATATATATGGGAGCTATATATAAATCTGAACTGATTTTTATGAAACTTAGCACACATCATTCTATGCTTAATTCAGTACGCTGTACAAAATTTCGTGCAAATCGAAATATATTTAGGGATTTTGGTGCACTATTTACCTTAAATCGGACGAAAATATATATGGGAGCTATATCTAAATCTGAACCGATTTTTCCCAATTTCAATAGGGTTCGTCCTTGGGCCAAATAAGTGACCTATGCCAAATTTCATCCAATTCGGATAATAAATGCGACCTGTACTTTGTTTACAATTTTACATGCACAGACAGACAGACGGACCGACATGCATAAATAGACTTAAAAAGTGATTCTATGCATATTCTCAAAAGGAACCATGTTTCTATCTCGTTTCCTTTTGCCTGTTACAAACATATGCTCCAAGACATAATACCCTGTACCACAGTGTGGTGAAGGGTATAAAAAGGACAAAAGGTTATATTACAGACACTGACAACATTTCCAGAGCATATTCAAATTATGTTATGTTCTAAATGTGGCCATTTGATCAGCTTAATTTGGATCGATCATCAGCTTTGGATAGATCATCTGCGACGTTCATATAAACGTCGTACTTTTAATGCCCTCCATCGCTAGGTGCAGTGTATATTAAATTTGTCATTCTGTTGCAATGATGAATGTCTAGAATGATGAGTGTTTAGTTTCCTGAAAATTGTTTCAAATTTAGATATAGCTCCCGAATATATTGACTCCCGATGTTATGTGAATTGTGCAGTAATGACCCAAAGTTTGTCCGATTTGGTACAATGTACAAAAGTTGGAATAAACTAACATGTGGAGAGTTTCGTTGAAATCAGTTTAGATTTATATATAGGTGTCACTATATTATTATTTTCGTCGGATCTAAGTAAAGATTGCAGAATGACGTGTGTATGGATTTTAGTCGGCAAACATATATCTATTGAATTGAAGTGTATCATTCAGTCGACCCCGTCTGAACTTAGTACTTTCCTTACTGGTTTAAATTATGTTAATCCGATATGGTTATAAATATTCTTTGACAGTCTCTTAAAATTATTTTGTAAAAATTCACTGTTATGATAGTGGCTTAAAAATATGGTGTTTAAAAATCTTCAAAATATATTAATTGGAAAATAATCTGTAAAATTTGCCATTTGACAAAGTAGGGTGCAACATGTATACAAAAATCCTCAAAATACTGCAGTTTCCATTACATTATATGTGGAACTATATCTAAATGGTGATCAATTTCTGCGGATTTTTATTCCGAGCCTGGCAATATTTCATGATAGTTGCACCCTCAGCCCGATTAGAGGTCAACAGCACCTCTTCCTTACACTGACATATTTTCAGAATATTACTAATATTCAGTACAGTCCTTCTAATTACTTTTCCACATTCCCTTGAATGTGGGTTGTGTTGTGAAGTTCGGTTTAAAATTGTGGCCTATAGATCGACTCGAAAAAAAATAAGTTTTCGGTCCACTTCATCCAAAAATTATTATCTGATCATCATCGAAAATTATAGTCGTTGTCCTTGACCACTACTTGAACCTTATGGAAAATTTAAAGCGATCAGCTCTATATTTCCGCCCTCCAGTGTGGCAATGGGTTACTAAATAATATCTTAGTACGTAAGCACCTGTAAATATTTAAGTGTAACTCCCACATCTGATTACAACGACCATATAATTGGTATCAATTTAAAGGTCAACCACTCCTCTTGGATATGCTATTAACTTCTCGGGTCTTTATTCTTCATGGGTAAACATATACGCTATAGAATACAAATTTTGTCATTTTTTACACAAAAGTCAGGGTTCATTTGACTCCCGCTAAATACTGACCCATCTTTATCAAAACTGGCATGCTTATTCTTTGGCTCGATCCCCTTCTCCATGCATCCCCTCCTCTGAAGCGATAAAAACCAGTAAGGAAAGTAGTAAAGTCGGACGGGGCCGACTATATGATACCCTTCACCACTATGGGTATATTAAACAGGACTATTAACATGAAATTGGATGAAATAAAATATGTGATATTTATCTAAATGTGAATCTACCTAGATCTATCCATAATGTATGTAAATCGACTTCAAACAAACATAAATAGGTCATCCGTTGGGATATGTCTGTACTTCTAGAAAACGCAACTACGTAATTCTATGCTCAATTTTGTACGTTGTGTAAAATTTGATGTCAATCTGAATAACATGAGGAATTTGATGTCCAATTTATTTAAAATCGGGCGAAAATATATATGGAAGCTATATCCAAATATGAAGCTATTTCAACGAAGCTTGTCACAGGTTAGGTTATACTAATTTCAGTGCGTTTTGTTCCCATCAGCCTATTGGTTCTTTGGTGCGTCAATTACTTAAAATCAATCTATAATAAAAGGGGGCTATATCTAAATTTCAACCGATGTTCACGAAACTTGGCACACATCATTCTGGACTAAATTAACATTACATGAAATTGGTCGATATATATACTACATCAGACATCACTCTAGGCTCAATTCATTACGTCATGCCAAATTTGGTGCAATTCGAAAAATATATGGGGACTTTGGTGCACCATTTACATGAAATCGGACGAAACTATATATGGGAGATATATCTAAATCTGGGCCGATTTTCTCGAAACTTGGCAGACATAATTATTGACTCAAATCAGAATGCTGTGCCAAATTTCGTAAAAATCGAAAGATTTATAGGGACTTTGGAGGACCATTCACATTTAATCAAACGAAAATATATTTGGGAGCTATATCTAAATCTGAACCGATTTTCTCGAAACTTGGCAGACATCATTCTAGGCTCAATTCAGTACGCAGTGCCAAATTTCGTACAAATCGAAAGATATATAGGGACTTTGGTGAACCATTTACATGAAATCGGACGAAACTATATATAGGATTTATCTAAATCTGGACCGATTTTCCCGAAAATTGGCAGACATCACTCTAGGCTCAATTTAGTACGTTATGCCAAATTTGGTGCAAATCGAAAGATATACAGGGACTTTGGTGCACCATTTACATGAAATCGGACGAAATATATATGGGAGCTATATCTAAATCTGAACCGATTTTTCAATAGGGTTCGTCCTTGGGCCAAACAAATGAGCTGTGCCAAATTTCATCCAAATCGGATTATAAATGCGACCTGTACTTTGTTTACAAGTTAACACCAACAGACAGACGGACGGACATGAATAAATCGACTCAGAAAGAGATTCTATACATATTTTCTAAAGGAAGCTTGTGTCTATCTAGCTTCCTTTTGTCTATTACAAACATATGCACAAATACATAATACCCTGTACCACAGTGTGGTGAAGGGTATAAAAACCGACAAAAACAAAGTTGCTGGCCCATTTCATCCCCCAAATATTATCCAATCTTTTCCAAAAACAATGGGGTCAGAACCCATCCTACATGCAAAATTTCGTGAAGATTGGTCCATAACTGTGGCCTGTATCGTGTTTACAAATTATAATGGACAGACGGACACACATGGCTAGATCGATTCAGCTAGTCGAGATATGACGATCGGTATACTTAAAGGTGGGCCTAGGATCAATATTTCGCGGCGTTACAAACTTTTGGGGCTGCACAAAGCTATAATACCCTGACAACATAGTTGTGTATGGTATAATGAAATATTGAAAATTTTGGGGTGCCTTTAGATGGGGGCTCCCGAAAGAAGTGGACCTATATTTATAATTTTTAGTGAATACATCTGGAACCCGCTAAATTTGGCGCTTCCCCCATGTAAAAATTGGTTCACAGTTTGTAACCACTAAAAGGACAAGCATCGACTCAGATAGTCGACAGTGTCATTATTTAGTGATAAAGTTTTCATTAAGATTCCGCCAAATATCGTCAATGAGCTTGAACCCACTGTACACGATTACGTTAGCAATGTTCATGTTCCACATCAAGGATTTTGATTTATTACCATTACTAAGAACTTAATACATATACATATATCGTCAAAAACTAACATACCCGCACACGTCATACACATACACAGAGGAACAAACAAATGTTTATATTACGTTTTGTTTGATGTTGAAGTTTCCTAATGACCATTTGAGTTGAATTGTTCCAAATTTAAAGTGTCGAGTTGGAAGTCCATTAATTTTCGTTTTTAGTTTCCTTTGCATCGTTCTATCATTTCTTCTGCTACTCTCGCCATTGTTTCTGGTGTTGGTCGCATTGTTACTTAAATACTTTAGCCAAAACACACTCGCACACAATGAAGTGACTAATTCATGAAGTCTTCCGTGAAGCGTCTTGTCCAACACTTCAATCTGAAAAAAGAAGAAACAAACTATTTCTTTATTTCTCTTTCGCGTGTTGTTGTGTTTATTATTCCCCTCTATCCACCAAAAGGGTTGCAATTGGAATTTGTTGTCCTCTTTAGATGTTGTTCCATATCTCTTTAGTACTTCACGGTGGCTGTTGTGTAAATGTTATAGTATATTTTAAGCATGTATAAGAATTTAAGTTAATATTCAACTTTATGGTGTATCTTGGCCACAGCCACACACTCACACACACACATTCACACATAACAGGGGTATATGCCACGAAATACTCATTCAGACAATCTGAAACGGAAACAAAGGAAGACGAAATCCCTGCAAGCGCGTTGGTCATAAGCACTCTTACAAAATTACAAACCATTATTCACTTCAATTTGAACGACTTGGTGGAATGCTTGAGCGACACCGAAGGTGGTATAAACATTTAAAAAATCTAGTAGTGTGACATTGTCAGGAGACACATTTGAAGGGTTCTTGCAACATTTTTCTAACCAGAAATGTAGAAAATATTTTTGTTCGCTTATAAATGTTAAATGGAAATGGAATGTAATTTTAGGAAGTGTATATTTTAGAAGAAGAAAAATGTTATTAACATCTCCCTAGATATTATGTGGTTACTTTAAAAATGTTCATAATTGAAGTACGCATTACTTTAAAGGGACCTTCCAATTCTCATTTTCAATTCAGTTATGATTTTCAACCGGCTGGCGAATGAAGGTGTATAATAAATGGACATGAAGACTTAAAGGATATGAACATGAATTAAAATAATTTTGTTGTTGTTTTTATACTCTTCACCATACTTATGTCCTTGTGCATATGTTTGTAACTGGCAAAAGGAAAGTACAGATCGCATGTTTCATTCGAATTGGATGCAATTTGGCAGAGCTCATTTATTTGGCCCATTTATTCGTGCCCGATTTTATGCACGAAATTTGGCATAGAGTACTGAATTGAGTCTTGGTAAGACTCGTGAAAATAGTGAAAGCTTCCATATATATATTTGTCCGTTTTTAAGTAAATAGTCCACAGTTCTTTTATATCCATCGATTTGCAATTTGCGAAATTGGGCATAGCATACTGAATTGAGTCTAGAATAATGAGTGGTACCACTATACCACTATAGGTACATTTCGCATTCATCATTATGGACCTATTTCTGAATGTTGGGAGTTTGGTGCACCATTTACATAAAATCGGACGAATATAGGGGAGCTGTTTGTAAGTCTAAACCTATTGCAACAAAACTTCGCATACATTAACCGTGACTTCTTTCAGTACTCTGTGGAAAATTTTGTCTCAATCGGACCAATATTAGAAGTTTGGTGCACCATTTACATGAAATCGGACGAATATGTATGGGAGCTATATCTAAATCTGAACCGATTCCAACAAAACTTCGCATACGCACCTACTTCAGTGCGCTGTGCAAAATTTTGTCTCAATCGGACCATTATTGAGAGGTTGGTGCACCATTTACCTTAAATCGGACGAATATATATATATATGGGAGCTATATCTAAATCTGAACCCATCTTCTCGAAACTTGACACACATCATTCTGGACCTAATTCAGTACTCTATGCCAAATTTCGTGCAAATCGAAAGATATATAAGGACTTTGGTGCACCATTTACTTAAAATCGGACGAAAATATATATGGGGGCTATATCTAAATCTGAACCCATTTTTCCCATTTTAAAAAGGTTTCGTCCTTGGGCCAATTAAGTGACCTGTGCCAAATTTCATCCAAATCGTATCATAAATGCGACCTGTACTTTGTTATCAAAAATACATGGACGGACGGACATGCATAAATCGACCCAGAAAGTGATTCTATGCATATTCTCAAAAGGAACCATGTGTCTTTCTCGATTGTTTTTGCCTGTTACAAACATATGAACAAAGACATAATACCCTGTACCATACTGTGGTGGAGGGTATAAATATACCCAAAGTGGTAAAGGGTTTCATATAGTTGGCTCCGTCCGTCTTTACTACTTTCCTTAACGAAATTAATGAAAATTGTTGATTTTCGATAGCGGGCATAATTTCTCATTTCAAAATTACCAAAAATACCACTGACATTCGAAAGATTACATGTCTGACTCTGGTATCAACTAGGATTATTAAATTCCCTTATTTGGCCCAAGGACGAACGAAGCACGCACCAAACTCCCGAGGTTTGTCCGATTGAGACAACATTTTTCCCACAGTTTTGTTGAAAT